>NW_003298886.1:638175-671670 GCF_000151645.1 Tuber melanosporum | reverse complement strand
TAAGGGCGCGTACTGATCCACAGGTTCGAAGTAGTCGAAAAAGAAAAGAAAATCCCATGAAACCAATGACAGAGCCTTTGGATGCCGGAACAAACCATATCCTATTTTTTTTCTTTATTTTACCTGCAATCTACACTTTGATGGTTCAGCCGGTCCGACGTGCCCTACAAATCCGATGATTTCTAAAATTCCATAGCATCCACACCTATTAAAGACAAGTATTATGATGATTATGTACGATACCGTATCCAAAGTTCCGCAGCCATATGTAGCAGTCGTTTTTCAGATTGGTGCACCTCTCCAACCATACCCCTCAGTTATGATAGCTTTGTCATGATATATCTTCCGGTAAAGTGTACCTTGGTTAAGATGACTAGTTATATAGTTGAATTTCTAGGCAAACTTATCTCCGATCCCTCTGATCGCTTTCTTAGTTCCCAATTTTTTTCAGACACTCAAGCATCTAACAATACAGCCAATAATATACAACCACCCAACTAGCGAATCAAGCCTTATCTCTTTCCCAAAATCTTATGCTAGATATGGTACCAGCTCTCTAGAACCTACCTCACACGCAACATTGACGGATATTTCAACTTGAGACAAGGACACCTACAAGAAGTTTATTTAAACTGCTCGAGAGTTTCCATAACAGGTCACTGGAACGTATTAACCAAATGATTGTCTTTTCAGCTTTCTGGTTGGTGTCGTACTTGTAAATGCCTTAAAAGTTTGTATAAAAAGAGGGACAGTGAGACCTAATTGTGTGTTCTGCTAAATAATTACAAGTAACAGGCAAGAATTATTTGAACATGAGACAACTGTTATTTGTCTGTAGTTAAGAGACTACCAGATTAGGTATAGCCTAATATCGTAGGACCAGGGATCCTGGTTCGCCCTATGGCTGTAGGCGGGGTTCTAATGCAGGGAGGCTTGCAGGAAATTTGTGTCTCACCTCTGAGCCAAGGGCAATAACTATCATAATAATATTGTTATGGTCTGCAGCCCTAAGGGCACAGTACCAGTACTAATATCATACGATAAAATTAACAGACTGTTGCTTGCCCTTAGTTGGCGAAAAAGAAAAAGAAAAAGAAAAAGAAAAAGAAAAAGGGAGATGTTGATGTGATATCTAATCAATAATGCATAAGTGCAGCTCTTTTAACATCGGGTTGATATGAAAGAAGGATCTCACTACCTGGTAAGAGCCATCTGGAGCCAGGGGAAACAGGAAAATCAGTTCGATATCATAATATCCTACTAGCTAATCCCAGGCCCTCACTGTACATTTAGGAAAAAAAAAATCTTTTAGATATCATGCCACCCACTCGGCGGTAAAACCTTATGAATAGCATCGATTGAGAAATTTCCCGTCAAGAGAGTGGACCCTTGAGAAAAAAGTGGCTAAATTATAGCCAACAATATTTACGCACTTTCGCCCCTCTCTTTTTATCCCTCAAACAATGATAGAAAAAATCGAGAATTACTCGAAGGTTCCCGCGCTTTCCCAAAAGTTTCTCACAACTTTTCAACGTTAACTACAATCGATGCTCGCCCTCCTCTATAAAATGTTATGGAGTCAAAAGATTTCACAACGAAACCTGGCCTGTTGCCCTGGGTCACTCGTTGCGCCCGACAGGTTCTTTGAATTTTTGGTGGCCGGGATAGCAGGGTGTGACTGGAAAACTTTGGGGCTCCAAGGCCACGTTAAGCACGGCAAAACTCATGAACTATGATACCATAGCAATATCACACTTATGGCAAGGTTACATAAGTACTGAGGTGCCTCTAAGTCCC
Organism: Tuber melanosporum; assembly: GCF_000151645.1. Classification (NCBI taxonomy): domain Eukaryota; kingdom Fungi; phylum Ascomycota; class Pezizomycetes; order Pezizales; family Tuberaceae; genus Tuber; species Tuber melanosporum. Next base: position 669,873 of record NW_003298886.1, on the reverse strand, counting down.
AATCTAGCGACGCGAGAACACCGGAGGAAAAGCAACAAAACAAGTTTATTGAAGAGCCAAAAGCTTAGCTCAATCCCTGGCATCTGCTCACACCTGCTCTTAGTTTCCACAGCACACAGTACAAGGGGGGGGAAAGAAGTAGTGCGACACAGTAGCAACTGCTTCCCACAAGATCACAACTCTACTCCCAACTCCCATCACTACAATACTCACTATATCCCCCACCACCTGCCAAACCATTTCAGAAAAGCACTATGAGGGTAAAGGGAACTCGCAGAAGTGAGCGTAAGTAGTTTAATTAAATGAATATGTACATAAAGTTGAAATAATAACAAAATTAAATGATTTAGCGATTAGTCCACGAAATCTTGAGCGGCGGCGATCGTTGACGAAGAAGCAACAGCTCTTCGAGTGGGAAACCATGCGTGATAACCAGATCCATATTATTGCTCTCCGAGAAATAGCGGAGTGGTCTTTCAGAAAGATAGCTGCCGAATTGGAGGAAAAAATAGGCCTTAAAGTTCACCATAGTACCTGTACTCGCATCTATCAACGGTATCGGGAAACAGGTAGTCCTTCCAACTACCAGCGAACAGGAAGACCTCCAATCTTCCAGGAGTCTGATCTACTTAATCTAAAGTCTTTTATTAAAGAAAATAAAAGAAATAGAAGACTCTCTTGGGAGGATATTAAAGAAGAGAAGGGATTAAAGACATTATCCAGGACAATTAGGAAGGCAGCTAAGAGTCTTAATTTAAATAAAAGAAAACCACGCAAGAAGTGAGTACTTTAATGAAGATTCAAGTGTTTACATAACTAAAAGATATTTTAGATGGGGATTGCGCCCTAAAAATATACCAATTAGATTTGGTTGGTGTATGAGAAAAAGAGCTTGGAAACTAAGAGACTGGTCCAGAATCATATGGACTGATGAAACCTCATTCTCTACAGCTGGATTTGGGCAGAGAGGATGGGTAATAAGAGAACCTTCTGAGGAATATGATCAGGATTGCATTGATGAGGTCTGGGAGTCAGGAAGGGAGACAGTTTTGGTATGGGGAGCCTTTTGTGGGGATTTGAGGTCAAAGCTAGTGGTAGTACCAGGAAAGGTTAAAGTGGATTCTTATGAGTATACTAAGTATATTCTGGATCCAGTTTTAATTCCTTTCTGGCATGAGTGTTGTGAGAGATTTGGTTGGACTAGGGTTGTTGAAGATGGTGCACTAGGGCATAAAGGGTAGGTTCTACCTCCTTATAATTATTGTATTTTCTGTTTTTTGATATAGAAATACTTACTTAAGAATATAATCTAACTACTGGTTTAATCACAGATATTCTACAAAGTGTAGAAAAAGGAATGGGGTGGATATATTGCCCTGGCCACCACAGTCACCAGACCTGAACTTAATTGAAAATATTTGGGGAGATATGGAAACTTACTTGGGGAAAAGGTATGGAAGAGTTGCAAGCAAGGAAGAGCTAATCAGAGCTGTGGAGGAAGCATGGAAAGCTATTCCTGATGGAAGGTTTATGGATCTTTGCAGAAGTATGCCAAAGCGGGTCAGAGAGGTTATTAGAAGAAAAGGGCACCAAACTCATTATTGATTTATGATTTTCTTTTTATTTTACTTTAAGGAAATACTAAGCATTTTTTAATTTTATCTCCTTTACTTATTTTATTTATTGAATGTGGTTGTGGAAAATGGTAGTACTATATGTTGTTGATATTGTTTCCGTACGGGAATTTGTGTTGCACGGGTGTCGCATTACTTTCTTCCCCCCCCTCGTACATATCCTACGCGCATCATATCAAATAACACATCCGTCATCACCAATATCAAACCATACCCTCTGAAAACACCCCATGCGGCACCCCGATTTGAAAAGCCCTATTGTGCCACTCTATGTTTTCTATTATACCAACTCTTTACGTATAACCGCAATCTAGGGTGTACGGTGTAACGCTTCTCAGATGAAGATTCCTTCCTCTGCCGTGCTCCCGTGGATGCACTGTCGCCCAGCCCCACGTTGGATAGAATGGCAGTGCGGGGAGCGCGGTCATGCTGCGACAGAGTAGTGGTAGTTATGGGACCTATAGCAACACAGCAACAGATCTGGGACTCGTGCGCACCACTACCCTCTCGCTTGCTCCTGGACTCCGCACACTTTGTGCACAATGGGCGGGATTTTTAGTCCGGGGTTTTGACGATAAATAGAAAAATCTACCGTGGCCTAGCAAGCAATTCTTTGGAAAGGACCTGTCACGATATTGGGAAATTCCTAGGTTGTTTCTCCACTTATTTCTTTGCACCGCATGGGGGGACTAACGCTGTTTTCACTGTTCAAGTGGCGGAATCGACACATGCGCTAGCTGCCCTATATAAGGCGTCTATATACCTGAAGAAATAATCGACTCATGACAAACATCTCCCGATCGTATGATAACGGACTCTTCTCCTCGCAAAGGTCGTAATTGTGTAACCACGGCTGTAAATGAAATATTGGTTCTGAGACAGCCACTATATGGGGGAATTGTTGAGACATGCTGCGAGTACAGAACAATGCCACCAGAATTTATTAAATGCCCTCCAAGCGGATATGTCTACCGTATTGCCAAAGGCTCTTGAAGGAGTGTAAGAAGGTTATGTCAAGGCTGTAGCCAAACCGGAAAGAAAAGAAATCCCAAAAGAAAAATTGTGAATAAGAAAACGGAAGAAGAAAAAATAAAACATGATCAAACGAAATCCCAACTCTTTGGCCCACCTCATGTCCCCCTAACCACTACCCCCGTCAATACAAGAGACCCTTGTTCGTACTGAGGAATAATGACAAAACCTCCCATTCTAATATTCCAAGCAACATAATCATTATCCTCGACCGGCTGCACCTCGAACCCGTATTGAGTAGGAGTTGTCGGGCAATCGAACGTCAAATCAAAATCCTCAATCACCTTCGGTGGGCCGGGGGCGGAAGCCTCAAAGGTGCCAATATGATTATTCGTGGAAGGCTTCGAATTCCAGGTGCTCTTAGCAGTGGGATACCCGATGGTAGTAAACAACTGCATTTCGGAACTGCCGCTTGAGGTGTAGGGCTCGATAAAGCGGATTTTGCAATCTTTGCCCGGGGCGAAGCCGGGGAGATAGAACCCGAGAAGGGTCTTGACAGTATTTTGCCCGTTGGTACGAGAGACCTGGGCGTTGTGGGTTGGGAAGGGTTTGTTTGGGTGGTCTTCCTTGATCACGACAGCGATGTCCGGGAAGTAGATGGCACCCAGGAGGGTGGTTTGGTCCGCCACTGCCAAACCGGAGGCCAAGGTGGAGAGGGCTGGGATGATAGCGATGAGGGTATACCTCATGGTTGGCAGAAGTAAAGGTGTTTATTTTGTGTGGATATTTAAAAGCGGGGTGGAGGCTCGGTATTATTGGTAGTAGTAGTAGCTGAACACCTTCCATACCTGGAAGGATGGTGAAGAAAGGCTGATATTGGGGGATGCACCTGGGTATTTATGCCCTTTCCTTTCCTCCGTCAACTCCACACTTCCACTATCGAATCATTTCTTCGATCTCAATTAAAACTGCACCACCCCCTCCAAGTCAGCGGGGGATAATTGAGGATCAGGTGTATGGAATTACCGGGGGCTGGCGACAAGTACTGATAGTATGATTGATATAGTCATCCGGGTGACTGCTATGAAAAAACAATAGGCCAATAACATTTACACTTGCGAGCAGCGCCGAGAATGGGGATATGGTGTAGTAATAATACTGCTTTAGCTTCGTGGTGGGCAAGCGTTTGATTCGTTGTATTCTCGGCGCACTTTCTTTTCCTTTGGCCATATATTATCACACCACATCTTCAAATTCAACCAGAGGCTTCTAAAAAAAATAAAAACAAGAAACGAGGAAGGTTAATTAGTGGCTAGCTGAGCCAGCCCGTGAGACTTTATGCAGCAAGGGTGATATCGCAGACTGTATCACCTCAGGTTTTCCCGTGGCATAGGTCACGGCAACTGCCACTGCTATCCTTAGCTTTCCTGATCATAGCGCTTCAGTGTGCGTGAGGCGTCCAAAGATGGTTTTGACTCTCAGGCATTTGGCTAAGGGGGCGGGAGATGGGAATATTGCAGATTGAGTTGGCTTCGGAAGTCTTGGTGGTGCGAGTTAGCTGCTCTTGGCAACATGATAATCCAGGATCTATTGAATGAATTTATATAGACTGGTAAGTAAATAAAATGAAAAATAAGAATCGTTAATTGCAGGTTGATAGGCAACCACACGATATCACTCGCTTACACTAACATCTCCCAAAGAACAAATAGTATGATAGGCTGGAAGGAAAAAAACAAAAAAACAAAAGGTTGCTATACGAGCGCATAGAAACCACCCGTCGCCCAACACGCTTGACCGGCTCGCAAAAACGAACAACCGCTTCCCCCCAAACTCCAACAACCCGACTTTCAACCACCAATTTCTTAATTATCATGAGGGGACTGCAGTCTCCACAGTAACCTCCACAACAGCCTCCTATTGCTCATCAATTTCCTTTATCTTTTTGGATAGGAGTGCCTCTTTAACAATGAGGAGTTGCATAATCTTTGCTGGTCTCATCCTCAGTCAACTAGCCCTCTATCTTTCCCGGTAATATCTAGCTCGGGCCTCAAGCTCTTATCATCTCCCTCCGGTTCGGAAATCAAACTCTTATCCTCCTCAGAGGCAATCTTCTTACACTTAGCGATGACATCTCCAGCCTACAACCAGGGTGCCGTACACTGTTCCAATCCCGCAAGAGAGAGGAGGGCATAGCCAACGAGTGGGATCAAGTTCAAGAGCGTCAGCTGCAAAATCTATATAGTGGCCTAGGGGCCATCACAAATATTTTTAAGGGGTTAGCATTTCCGATCTTCCGAATTCTGAGTGTACGGATTATGAAGGTTAGCTCTTGTGTGAGAGCCGCGGTGGTGATAAATATGACCATGAATCACCGGCACCACCAGTTGCTTTCATTATCGTGAATATCATTGCCCATGAGGAGCACGCTACATTTTTCCGCTTTGCGGAGGATGTGGGCCCATCTGTTTAGGTCCGCAATGTTACGGCGGAGGGAGGCAAGATTCGTAAGGAGGATTATGGTACCGGAGGTATGTAGCCCTTCCCCGTCATTTTACAAAGATTCTTAATTGAGTTGGGGCCAATGAACCATCGAAAGATAAGAATAAATTAGTGTGTTCAAAGTTTCCATGCGATGGCACTTAAATCAGAGTAACCTTGACCACCAATGTTTGTCGATCGGGGGTTATATTTTGAAAGGCTACATATTGTCTTATCAGCGATACCATATCGTTCACATTAAAAAACCTGAGAACATAGGTGCCACAATTTAATACATACTACCTCTTATTACTCTATCATTAGAGGTCAACTATAACCAGTATCATAGCATTCTTGTTGGGTCTGTCACATTTTCTATCAGCGGTATATAAAACCCACCCACTTTTATCCCCCCAGCGCAGTACTTAAAATTAGGTGTATTGCTGATTTGGGGATAGGGTCATGTCGGGAGCTATGCCGGTTCGGGGGGCACTGCACAGGTATGTTGGGATCGCGCATACGTGGACGGAGTATGTTTTAGACTGGTCCTAATCTCAACTATTGTGTTTAAAAAGAATAATATCATACCATACCGGTATTAACTCCCATCCTTTTCCTTCAAATTCTGAATTCCAAATAAAAATCAATGGAAATCAATAAAGAGTAACTCAGAGAACCTTCTCCTGAACCCACAAACACAAGATAAATTCACCCCAAAAACCCCAATCATCGCAGCTTTCTATCAACGTCCTCGCATTTCCCATTATAATCCCCCCCCCCCCCGGTGCTTGGTCTAGAGTGGCACTCGTACATAGTCTAACCCCCGTACCCCCCAGCACCAACAAGGGAAAGGTCGAGTAGCGCGACTACCAAATCCAGCCAGTAATCCCTATAAAAACCAATAGGGTGATATCTAAAATCGAGAGTATTGCTAAAAATCAGGGGATAGTTTAGTGATATAACGCTGTATCACCGGTTCCCCTCTTCTTCTTGCCCTTATTGTCATATCATACCTTCAGCTTCAATTATAAGCTTCTAAGAAAACTCAGAAGTTAATAAAGGCGGCACGCTAACGGTTGACTAGCTCAGCCAGCCAGAGGGGTTATATGTAGCAAGGCTCATATCATGCTGACCTTATCACCTCGGGATTTCCCCAGGCACATGTAATGGCAGTAAAGCCTCCGCAATCCTCGGCTTTCCAACGCCCTTCGCATAGTCCCTCGGCGTACGTGGGGGCTGTGCGCATTGTGTATCATTATTCGAAATATTTTAGAGGCGGAATATCAGGGCTTTTATTGTCTTGAAAAGTCTTGGTGGCTCGAGCTAGTTGGTATTAGAACTGTGATGCTAATCTGGGGTCTATTGAGTGGATGCATAGGACCCGTAGGTGGGTAAAATAATAAAAATTCAAAATCGTCCGTTTCGATACAGATTCAATCATATGATATCACTCGCTAGCCTGACCACTCCCAAAGAGCAAATAGTACACGGAAAGAGAAAATAAAAACTGTCACAGTATGATACGTAGAAGCCACGCGTCGCCCAAAATGCCCCACTGGTCCGTGAAAAAAAGGAACGATCGCCCCCACCCCATGTCGTAGGGGGTCGGGGGGGGTAGGGCCAGCGGCTCTTATCCTACAATATCATAACTTGATAAAAAATTTAACAGATTCAACAAATTCAAAACATTAAACCCCTCCCACATCCAGACTCCCAGCCAACCATTTCTCAATCAGAGGAAGGGACTGCCGGAGCCTCCATAGTGGTCCCCTATTTCTCAGGATCAAATTCCTTTTCCTTTTGTTGTTTTTCGCGCTGGAACGCCTCTCCAATGATATAGAACCGCATAGTCTTCGCCGGTTTCTTCAACCAGCCAACGAGCCCTCTATCCTTCTGCATGCTATCCGACTCGGACCCCAAACCCTCTTCGTTCCCCTCCTGTTCAGGAACCAAGATTCCCTCAACCTCCTCCGGCTGGGCCCTCTCAATTTCGGTGATGTTATCCCCAGTCCATAGCCAGACCGCAGTGCGGTGGGCCAGGCTCGCCAAGGAGAGTAAGGAATACCCGGCGAGCATAATCAGGTACACAAGTACCAGCTGCAGAATCCATATGGGGGCCCATGGAAGCCTCACAAGCTTTTTCAAGGGACCAGCATTCTCAATCTTCTGCAACCGGAGCGTGCGAATTATGAAGGTTAGCTCCTGTACGGGAACCACGACGACGATGAATATTGCCATAAAGTACCAGTACCACCAGTTGCTCTCATTGTCATGGGTAGTGTTGTCCGCCAGCAACGTGCTCTGTTTTTCCGCTTCGCGGAGGCCTCGGGCCCGCTTTATCCAGTATTTCCAGGCAGGCCGATTTTCCTGGTAGACGCGCTCCTTGCTGGAGCCTTTGGGTTTGGGAGCTCGGGCCATTCTCTCGCGGACTGAGCGCTGGGCCCAGGTTTTTAGGGCAGCGATGTTATGGCGGAGGAATGCGAGGTTCAGAAGGAGAATTATGGTACCGAAGGTGACGGGGAGCGCGATTCTGATTAGAGCCTTTGCGGGAGATGACCAATGGAAGTCTTGTATAGCAACCAGACTCTATGGGCACTAGGTCAATATGCTTGCTACCAGCTTGTGGGAGGAGACAGAAACATACGGTAGAGAACGTTAATGGCAAATAAGTAATTGTGACAATAGTAAAAAGATTCACCGAGTGTGCGAGTTGTGTAGAGGTTCTCGCTTCTCGAAGCGCTAACTCACTAGACAGCTAATCTCACTATTAGCGCTCCTCTTCCCATGCGACATCGTCACGCCATAGTGGGATGCCTACAGATTCCTTACGAGTCTTAATCCGGTCGATCCGCTCCTGTAGGTGCTCCGCCATTTCCTCCAGCTCGGTACAGCGCGCCTTCACATCAGCTCGGTTCTTCGCAACCTCTTTCCCATGCCTCTTTTGGTCCTTTTCGGACCACCGGGGCTTGTACTCCCGTATCTTTTCTGCTGATACCCACTGGTCCGCAATGCGGCGGCTCTTGTTACACTTATCCTGAAGAGCACCATAAACTTCAAGTAGCCAGGGATAGAATGCACTATTCTTATTCATGGTTTTGAAATAGTTCTTCCCACTGAGATCATCCTCCGTGAGTAATGGGTTGAAAATTGCACCAGATTTCTCCTTTGAACAAACATTTCATTAGCGGATGCACAATACCGTTAAAACCTTTCCCATCAATAAACCTACTTTGCTTCCCCGAGTTGACTTAGTGATAACCTGGAGGATAGTCCTGGTCTCGGATAATACAAGATCAAGAGCCTGGCACACAAGAAACCCTTCAAGGCACTTTCTTTGACTCGAAGACTTGCCATAGCCACTCTCTGTCACTTGAGTCCTAGAATGCGAGATGAGTTCTTGGCCCCCGAAGTCGCAAAAAACGTAGCATGTCCAGTACCGGTCATGCAGGTCACCGATAATGCGAAACCCCATGGCAGCCTCGGCCATGATGCTCTCTTGCGCAACGTCGTTCGTACTCAGGAACCTTTCACGTCTCCTCGGGAAATAGTTTGGATGGGGGGGCGACTCCACATCAGCATGAAATGGGGCCGTGATGAAATTGATGTTGAATTCTGTGATCCAGAGATTATCCGGCATGATTGTCTTCAAAGATGTTAACTATTGTAGGAGAATTCCGTGGAGGGAGATGGCGGATTGACATACCTGCTCGGCGAATCTCATTGCGTGAGAATCCATAGGGCGCAGCCGCGAGAGGAATTCACTTATATGGCCGGCTTCCTGAAAATCTAGGTTTGCCATCAGGAAGATTAGATGCTCGATCCTGCAGTCCTCCATGAATCTATATCACACTGTCAGACGGGTTGTGATTTGCGCATTAGGCAGTCATCGTGGATAGATGAGTACAAACATTATCCTCTTTCTATCCACTTCGCGATTCCTCTGCCCCCAAGCAGTCAGTAACTCGATACCCCAAATTCAGGGAGATTGTTTCTTATACTTGCTCCTGCAACTTCAATAACGCTTTACGTCCGTGATCACTATCGAACCATCCCTTATTAGATGGTTTAATCACAGCGTTTCTGATATTGCCCCAGTCACAATCAGACATATTTGCAATATTTTCCAAAAACCTTTCCTTTCCCTTATTAGTTTCCCAAAAACAGCACCAACTATTCTCATCTCCCAGTCCCAAAAACATTTCTATATATTCTCTATTCATTTCGAACCCCTTCGGCTTGTGCTTCATAAAGAGAGGATCTTCGAACAAGTACCGCTCACCGTACACTGCTCCGATCAGAATAAACATTACATCCCGGGGGAATTTAAAATACACTTACAAGGCGGATCATTCACCTGATGGCGGTCCTCGGTAGTGATATCTAAGCCCTTCCCTCTTTTTCCCGAATTTCCTCCTTCCTCGCCAACACTCGCACTAATATTTGCGCCAGGATTTGTACTAGTGCTCATTCGGCGTTCCAGTGGGAGCATGGATCCCTGTGTCCCGTCAACACGGGTCCGGGGTTCTATAATCCTTTAGTTATAAACATTAGTTTGCGGCAAAAACCCCCCGAACAGCCCGCACAGATTGGTGATACAGCTTACTTTGGAATTCTGGGCTGAGGATGCGGCAACTCAGCATGATCCGAACTGAGCACATATGTAACTATTTCCCAAGCAGTAGTAGAAGGACAATGGGAATCAGGGGCGACCGGTCTACCAGGAAAAAGCCCAACCGAGTAAGCTCTTGCCTCCAACCCCTCCCGCAACTCCTGACGGCGATCTCTGTCAATTGCGAGCTCGTAGCGCATAAAGGATTCCCAGGTGTTTGGTGTTTGTGACTTGATGGAGTCGATGTATTTATCGTAATATCTAAGTGTCTCTGTCCAAGCAGATATCGGTTTATTGTTGTCGAAGAAGAAATCCTCAACAAATGATGGAATTGCAATAATGCAAGCCCAATTCTCCGGAAAGGGTTCTCTGACATGGCCTTCAATTTTTGAAACAAAACGGTCTGGAACAGGGGTTTGACCCGTGTCAGTCCCAGGGAGGTGGAAGGCCTCTATTGCCCGATCCCTAATTGCCTTGTCGTCTAAACTTTGGTCGTCCATCCATTTTCTCCACTTTTGATCTTTGCACACTAGGTTAAGTAGCCTATTTGTAGACTTAACCGCCCGCCAGACAAGAACTTGAGTCGTGATAGCATAGACATAGATATCCTGTCCACCATAGCCACAATTCTTATAATCTCCCCAGTTCAGGAATCGGGCATACGGCGGGGGGAACTCCCAAGGGCTCTCTAACCCATCCGGCCAGAGATCGGATCCTCGATGCTTGCTCATTTCGATTGGCTCCCAAGCTAGCTGTAGAAAAGCTTTCACCATCTCAGTGATCAGAGGATTTTCTTTCGGATAGTTGGTCAAGCACCTATCCAACAAAATAAGGAATCGGCAACAATTCTGGAACACATCTTCGTACTCAGATAGCTCTGGTTCAAAGGGCCTCTTAGGATAGGAGTCGGTAGGTTCTTCAGTTTTTACAGGGCGAGACGTGCCTACTTCCTTGGGCCCACCGGCGGATTCCGGTGCCTCAACAGACAAGGATGAATCCGCTCTAGGGCCCATTGAACCCATATTCGCTCTAGGAGCCCCCACCGGTTCTGCAGGGTCCCCAACCTCAGCCTCACAGGATTTCTCCGCGGGTCCGTTCAGGACATCTTCCTCTCCCTCATCCTTCACCTCCCCGATGAGCTTCCCAGTTTCATTATTTTTCGCGAGCGACGCACGCTTCCCAGACAAACTTAAAACAACACCCTCAGGAAAGCCGTTTCGTTCGGCATGTCGTAGTACCCAAACAAAGTATCCAAAAATTACCTTTAGAATCCTCTCACGGTAATGGGACTTCGTTGCTTGATCGGCCGTGTTCTGCTGTTGTAATACCTGATCAATTTCCAGGAGGTAAAAAACCTGGTCCCTGTATCCCGTCAGGCCTATTCTAAGACGATTAATAAGAGGGGAGCTTTTGGCAACTTACAGAGAACTACCCCATACCTGGCCCGTGTTGACCAGATTATGATTGTGCAGAACGTAGGGCCGATAGGTTTCGCCATCGACCCAAGGCAATGGCATAGCGTGCGAGAGGATAGTCTCAAGATTTCGCCTGAAAATAAATGACGAGGATTCAATCTTGAATCTCCACCACCGGTCATCAAATGACACTAATCGAGGAGATATGTCGAAATACTGTGGTGGGGTGTTGGAAAACCTTCCGCGATCCAATTTGAATACTGAGGTAAATTTCACCCTTCCCTTCGATTCCAATACGAAAGTCTCGCGATGTCTTAGTGGATCGTGCGAAAGAATGCCAATTTCTGACTTGGTGATGTTATTTTGTTTGCCGTCCCCGTGGAGGCTAAACGACTTCGGTTTACCATTTTCGAACAAGGCTGCCGTCGCGCAATAATTGCCGCGCCAGATCTTCCAATGGGATACCGGGGGTACTCCTCCCGGCGCTAGCTCCGGAAGATGGTCGGGAGCACCATCTTCCCCGTCCTTTGGTTGGCTCATGTCCCCAATAGATATCCGGATTCCCGTGGTGAACTCGAATTCTAGATTGAGCTCGGTTTCCTGGTCCGATTCCGAAGTCAAGTACATATCTTGAATTACCTCGCTATCCCGGATATAATGCTGTATGACCACCTTGACTTTCTCTTCAGCGGTGTAGCGTACCTCTGGCCATCTGTCGTTCCTGTAGTAGTGCTCAGGTTCTGAGAGGTTGGTATTATCCGAGAACCGAAGTCCGAGTCCCTGATTCTCCATGCAGAGCTCATTGAATTTATCGCGTCTTGGATACACGAAGGAGTTGTCTGGGAGGTGTTCGAGTCGAAAGATATTTCGCGGTTCCACCGAAATATAATTCCAGCCATCGTGATCGCCGCCACCCACCATTAACCTACTAAACTGCAAAAGTTGGCCCCACTTGTTGAGGGCGGCGTTAGTACCACCTTCTGCAAAATCTAGATATCGAAATGATTTATCATTGGTGTCTAGTTTTGAGAGCCCGATGGGCTGTCTTGGTGGCCCATGCTGTTCACCCGACGATTGAGCTTCGGTGCACCTGTTAATAATGCTGATCCTTCAAATCAGTCGCGGCCAGAGGACCTACCTGGAGCAGCCATTGTGTGCCCCCTGGGAGAGTCGGGCGGCAAGGCCATGGCGAATCTTTCACAAGCTGTACCAATCGAACGTATTCAGGGAGGTAGAATTGCTGCCCAAATACCTATAATAAAATATCAAAAAATTTCAAGTGAGGCTTTTGCAGGCACGCGTTCCCCAGAGACCTACTGTACTTATGAAGGGTTACTTGGTGGGGCTCGCCTGCTGGATCTAATTGTCCGGATCTAATTGTTGGAACTTGTGTGGTAATACCATCTAACAAGACACTGCGGTGTCTCCACTAAAATCGGAAGTACCAGTACCCCTGTCATGCACTGTTAGCAGCTCAAGTCCGAGTACTTGTAGTAGGAAACAGGGTATAGGATCACCCGGCATGGATCGGCAGTCAAGGATCCCCTAGTATATCGAAAAAGAAAAGAGAATCTAGTGGAACCAATGACCGAACATTGCGAAATTGATCCTTCTTTCACTCACCTGCAACCCCTACTTTCATGGCATTAGTGTTCCAAAATGGTCACAACAAATTCTACAATTTCAAAATCCTATACCCTAAAGGCATTGCTAGGCTGTTTATGGATTCGGGAGGGAACATGGGAGTTACCCGACAAGGGTATGCAGAAAGAGTGCTGCATGAATTTTGTAAGATAGTGTGGGAGACCTCGTGTAAGGTAGTGAGGGGGAGCGTTGTTCCTCTCAAGATACGGCAGAAACCCCCGAGCTTGGATACAAGATGGAGACCACTCCATGCCCCTCATGTTAAGACCATGTTCTCTGGAGGTAAATGGCAAGCGTAGCCATCCGTAGGTCCGACAATACGGTGGGGGAATCCTTAAACCAAAAGCAATAGCGACCTATATTTTGCTTAGTAATACATGTTAATTGTAGTGTTATTTAGGTTAAATATCATCTTGTATGGATATGCATTGAATTGAGTACACCAAATCTTAAAACCCTGTAGCTCACCTGGGGGTTAATATTTTAAAATAATTCTCAATTAGCTGAATCTCCTGGTTCTTCTCTATCGATAGAGAAAAGTGGGGTTAAAGTTGTTGTCGGGTCTCAGAAGTTGAAGTTGAGGAATTTCTCGCGACCGGAGTGCTCCAGTCAAGGAATCCCCCCACCATATAATACATCGCCACCCGTCTTTGCCAAGAATACCTTCTCTAGCTGATGCTTCCCCGCTTTTGAGGCTCGGTCCGTGAGACAGGATATCAACAACCCAGACAGAGACGGCGATGATCACCCAAATTGGTTTCCAATGAAAGGTTGCATATGCATGGCGAATGACTACATGAAAAAAAGGTCATTTTTCCTACTCCTTTCCTATAAACGGTATAAATATGGGTGAAAGCTTCGACCGTACGCTAATAACTCGGAGATGAGAAACACACCTGATAACTTTCCTGGTGTAATCGTGCCAAGGTGGTGGCGTCCACCACCCCTGGAAGCTCGCAAACCCACAACCATGGGCACTCCTTTGGAGTGCCCACCATCTCAACGATAATTTCATGCTCAACGAAAACCGATATCATTGTGTGATATAAATCACCAGTTTCCCCCACACCATGAGCAAGCAATGCTACCAGCAAGTATGACTGAGTGGAAAGAGCCATACGATGCAGTAGAGCCTCGGATTAGGGAGGCAATTGAGGTTCTGATTGGCCGGGAGGAGGAAAATCCAAATCTGGTGGCTGCAGCTGGCGAGTTCAATCTTCTACCAGAATAATTGAGAGCACGATGGAATGGGGGAGAGTCAAAGGAAAAAAGGCCAGCAGCAAACAGGAAGCTCTCGGAAGAGCAAGAGCGTGAGGTTTGCCAGTATCTTGATCGACTGGATGCCATTGGAACCTCAGCCCGATTGCATATGATCACAGGGCGCACGAATGCAATATTACAAGATGCACATAGCAATTCATCTGTACCAGTACCAGTGGTAGGAGAACACTGGTCTCAGCAGTTTCTTGAGCGTCATCCACAGTACTATATCCGCAAACAATATATGATTGACATTGACCGCAAAAGTTCTCATGATCCAGAGTGCATTCTGCAATGGTTCTCAAGCTACGAGCGAGTCTCTAATACACATAGTATTCAGATTGGTGATTGATATAATTTCAATGAAACCGGATTTAGAATAAGAATTGGGTATGATGAGTGGATAATCACACGAGATTCCAGCTGACAAGTCTATCTCGAGAGTTCTACAAACAGTGAGCTTACAACTGTATGAGAAACCATCAGCGTGGATGGTCATGTTTTACCACCCATGATAATTATCTCTGGGATAATTCATCAAGAGCACTGGTATACTGAGACTGATATACCAGATAATTACTATCTATCAGTCTCTAATACAGGATACTCAAATGACTATTTGAGTATGAAGTGGCTTGCTCACTTTCAGGACTTTTCTGCACAGCGACAGACAAGAGCCTATTGTTTACTCCTATTAGACGGTTATGGCTCACATTACACAAGAGAGTTTATTGAATACTGTGATAACTTTAAAATTATCCCTTTCTGCTTGCCTCCCCACTCAAGCCATTTATTACAGCCACTGGATGTAGTGGTTTTTCAGCACTACAAACATTATCATAGCGAAGCGATTGAGGCTGCAACACGAACGGAATGTACAGACTTTGATAAAGTTGAATTCCTGACCGCGATCGACTCCATCCGACAACACACTTTCAAACTCTCTACAATTTGCTCTGCTTTTCGCACGACTGACCTGGTTCTATACAATCCAGAGGTTGTTCTTGGCAAGTTGCGGGAAGCTCAAGAAGCCAAAACACTACCAACTACCCTCTCGCCATCCTCTCCTCAATTACTGCAGACTCCCCTCATGATTCGTTCCTTAAAGTGGCAGGGAGATGATCTTGAAGCTGTCACTATTCGTTTATCACTCACATTTTAGAGAAAGCTGAAGCTAGTTATAAGAGGAGGAATGATACAAGCAATTTCTGGGGCACAGGCTGTGAGTGACCTTGCAAATATGAAGGCAGCAGAGAAGGCACAGGTAGCAAGACAGCGATCATGACAGTAGTTCAAAAAGGAGGACAGCTTTATGCCTATCAAGCATGCCATATGGTCAAAGAGAAGGAAGAGTTGGAGGTATAGAAGGCCGAAACTACCCTACCTCGTGCTCAACTTGCAATGCAAAATGTGAAAAGTGCAGAACAGAAACAACGTCTGAAAGAGGCAAAAGATGCCTGGAAGAAGCTGTGCAATGTCCGGACTGGTCAGAAGAAATTGATGAAGGCTTTGTGTGTAGAGGTCTGAAAGTATAGGCATAGACATCATCATGTAAAGTAAATTATTGTTGAGCATGAAATTATCGTTGAGATGGCGGGCACTCCAAAGGAGTGCCCATGGTTGCGAGTTTGCGAGCTTCCAGGGGTGGTGGACGCCACCACCTTGGCACGATTACTCGTAGAGGGGAACCCGTACAGTAAAAACTGAAATAATTGGGAATGGTGCTTGGACGTCCGGAATTTCCCCCTCTCGATTGGGGGGGGAAAACAAATCGAAAGAATTATCATTCCCCTCAGCTGAAACAAGTAAAATGGACCAATTATTTTAGTTTTTACTGCAACCCGCAAATCCGAAAGCTAAGCCTTGTGTTGAAGTTGCCATTTTTGCGACATTCCTGATAATCTGTTATCATTAAAACCCCTCACCAGAATTCGTTTTCCCTCCTTTCCCACCCTCAGAATCCCCTCTCAGCATTCCAATTTCGACAGCCACATGCACTTGTAACACTCCGTTTCCAGCCTGGTGCACCTTTTGGTCCGCTCGAACAGTGCCCTTGGTTCGCTTTTTATTGGCATCCACTCGGCAGCCTCATAGGATCTCATTTGGTGAAACATGCCTCTAAGGTGTCTAGTCTACCCGAGTTTATTTGTAGTTAAATTTCCAGATAACCCCCTCTCCCGATCCCTTGTACCACGTTTTTAGTCTCAGCTTTTTACAGGTACACTTGAGCACTTAAAAACAAGGATGTTGTTACACAACCACTCGACCAGCGAATGAAACCTTGTCTCATTACCCAAGACCTGATGCGAGACATGGCGCCGGCTCCCTTGAACCTACCATCACAACATTGACTGATATGACATTGGATCCTGCACCAACGACACATACTTGTACTGGTACGTATGGAATTTTTTTAAGTACCTTCCCCAGAGTTTTTCTAAAAGAACATATCTACCAAGTGGTTTCCGTTTTGGTCTTCTGGTTGATGTTGTAGGGGTCTTCAAAATTTGTTAGGAAAGGAGGATGAGAGGAGAAAGGGTTTGGCCAAATACGGTGATTACAGTAGCCAAAAGACTCCCCGATTAGGTATAGTCCGCCACCGAGAGTGCTTCTAGAAAACCCGCGCACCTCCGGGGTGATATGTTATACAACCCTAAGCGCACAGTCCGAGTACCGGTACTCAGATTACTCGATTATGGATCTGCCGGGAAATTAGCGAGCTGTTGCCTATCCTAAATCGGTGAAGGAAGAAAAGATTGAGGGAATGGGAAATGTGATTTCTTATCATTTACCACATATCGTAGCCTACATATGCATAGGTTCAGCTCATGCACGAGCAGAGGTTATGAAAAAGCGATCACATTGTCCGGCGAGTGCCGTCTGGGGCCGCTGGTAGTGGGGGATCCGCATAAGATACCCGCAAAACCCGAAATTGTTTCCAATATGATATCATATCGTGCGCAGCGCCGCAGTCCCTTTCGGACACCATCGACCTGGTAATATGCCAAGGGAAAAGGCCTAAATTACAGCACACCTGTCTTTTTATCCTTCAAACAATCCGAAGACGTCGGAGAAAGAACTGAAAAAAAAACGGAGAACCCTAGGAATTACTTAAAGCTTGTAAGAATTTTTCTGAGACCTTACCACAATCTCTTAGATTTTGTTCTGTGCCAAACTGCAGTTTGTGTGTTGCCAAATACCTTGCGGAGCCTTTTCACGGTATGATATAACTCCACGGTATCATACCAGACTACTCTATGTATCTATCACTCCGAATGGGCATTCCGATTACAGGCGAACTTAACTTGGGCTCGTCACATCTTCCTCCACTCAACAGTCAAAGCAATTCATAACCCCACACGAGTAGAGTTCACGAGATCGTTACTTGCGCTTCTACTAAGGAATATGGTAAGTTTTATGCTGCAATATGACAAAACCACAAACAGCAGCCACTCCCAACACCATTACCCCTCGTTTTCTGAGTCTGACTCCAGCTTGATTCGTTTTATTTTATGCTGCGTTGGAGGAACCCGTTACAAATTGGGCAAAGCACGGATAATGGTAATTAGAAGCTCGGGCATTGCCTCGGGCCCCAGGAAGGAAAACGGAATAGCGCGCGGCTCAACCGGGCGGAGGCCACCCGAAGGCCCGGGAACAGCCACGCTATATATCCAGACACTTACCCCCCCTACCATGAGACCTCAATTTTGCAACAGTCTTCTATAGCTCGCGTTCTTGTCGTCCGACCCACCTCCCCTCCATCGCTCAAGCGCCCACATTGTCACCTCGAGATATGTCAGTGGCAACAACTCTAAGGGACAAGGGTAGCACACATCTTTGCCAAAGCATCCGGCTGTGGAATAGTATCAAGGATCGAATGGAAGTGACGGATGTCTAGGGGTTGCCTTGCGTGGGATGAAAAGTGTTTTGGAGTCTTTCCTCGCTAACTATTATTTCAAAAGACATCGATTTGCATAGAGAGTTTGTATAGTGCTCTAGCATGTCCGCTGAGTTTGTCATTTTTTCCTTGACCCACTGTGATATTATACCCACAGTTCTACTTTTGGATGTTTAAAGCCAGGTATCGGACTAAAGGTTTCGACCTAGACTCGAGCACTTTGTGGTGAATACTCGCCCCAGGCAAGAAGTATCCGAAAATCATGCTCAGTTGCTGTAGACTTGTGTTACCTTAAACATTGGTTCAAGACACAAACTCCGCCTTCTGCAGGTTTCAGTGCCATACAGCTCTCAAAGCACATGGCGCAATTATCTTGGTTGTTACGGTAGTCCTTACGCCGCCAACCCCTATTAAGAGCGCCCATATTTAGTTTTTTCTACTCTCCAACCCCGCAAGACAGGGCTCTCGGTATTTCCCATTTTATTGAGACACCCGAGTTGGTTGACAGGTTTTGGTGTGCCCCAGAAGCACGAGCAATTGGACACGCCTGGAAAATCCCTCAAGATAACCCTGTATAAGAAGATATCTGGGGAACCTGAGAAAGCCCATTTGTAAAAAACAATTGATATTATATTATAGGTATTTCCACCACAATCTCATACACCCGGACAAGCTCAAACAGGGAGGCCCTTACTCTGCGAAAGACCGCCATGGACCGGCAACCATCGCCTCCCTCAAACCTTGCAGAAATACCCACCACGGACAGACCACCATCGCCTCCCACAAACATTGCAGGAATACCCTCCGCCGACAGACAACCATCACCTCCCTCAAACCTTGCGGAAATAGATTCTCCTACAGGATCAATATCTTGAGGTAAGCCAACCTGGTTTCGACTGATTCAAGGCTCTCTGGTAATAACATACGGACCAAAGGTGAATTACACTGTCAACAGGGTGAGCAACCAAGGCAATGCATTGGGCTCTCAAAACTAGACACCAAGGAGGAATCATTTCGATATCTCGATTTTGCTGATGGTGGAACTGACGCCGCCCTCAAAAAATTGGGCCAGTTTCTACAGCTTAGTAGGTCATTGGTGCCTGGGGGTAACCCTAAAGACCGGGCTTACATCTCGGTGGAGCCACGGAATATCTGTCGACTCGAACATATTCCGCTGGCCCAGAGATCCCAAAGTGGAACCCAGAGCTGGGGGCTGGATAACCCGGAGTGGAAACCCAGTGTTTCGTTTTATAGCGATATCCCTGCCTATCCACGAAGACACGATAAATTTAATGCACTTTGCGTGGACAATCAGGGGCTCGGACTTCGATTCTCACGTAATATCAACATCTCAAAACTCGAACATTACTACAGGAATGATAGATGGCCAGAGGTACGCTACACCGTGGAGGGGAAGGTCAGGGTCATCCTACAGCACTATATCCAACATGGCGAGAATATTCAAGATATGTGCTTGACTTCAGAATCTAGCGAGGAAACCGAGCTCAGTCTGGAATTTGAGTTCACCACAGGAATCAGGATATCATCTGAAACGCCCCAACCAAGGGGTAGGGAGGATGGTGCTCCCGACCATTTTTTGCAGCGAATGCCAGAAGGAGAAGCCGAGGGATCTCAGTGGAAGATCCAGCGCGACAGTTATTATGCGATTGCAACCTTATTCGAAGATGGTAAACCGAAGTCGTTTAGCCTCCACCGGGACGGCAAACCAACTGACATGACCAAACTTGATATTAATATTCTGTCGGACCATCCAATAATAAGGCATCGTGAGACATTTATATTGAAACGGAAATCAAGGGTGAAATTTACCACGGTATTCAAATTGGGTCACGAAAACGTTCCAGATATTCCACCACAGTACTACGATATATCTCCTCACTTTAAATTCTCACGTGACCGGTGGTGGTGCTTTAAGACTAAACCCTCGTCATTTATTTTCAGGCGAAACCTTGAGACTATACTCTCGCACGCTATCCCATTGCCGAAGCCCGATCGGGAAACCTATCGACCCTATTTTCTGTTCGATCATTATCTGATCAATATGAATCCGACATGGCGTAGTTTTCTGTAAGCCAACAAAGTCCCTCCCTCTTATTGGTCGGCTTGCAAAGCCCTAACAAGATCTAGAAACCAAGCTTTTTACCTCCTAGAAATTGATAAGGTACTTCAACAGCAGAATACTGCGGATGACGAAACGAAGAGCGATTACCAGAAGAGGATTCGGAACGTAATTTTTGGATGCTTTACTTTCCTGCTTGGAGACGCCGAACGAAACGGCGCTGAGAATGTTTCCCCATATCAGCCGGCGGATCCTGCGCCGCCCGTGAAGCCGGATAAGGCTGGGGAAGTCGTGGGGAGGGAGGGAATTGAGGAAGAGAGAGGTGCCCTAGCCGGAACCGCAGAGAGCTCCTCCAAGGGTATGGTTGTGGACACTACGCGACCAGTCGGGGTTTCTGCAGGAGCTGTAGATTTAGCGGACCCAACCAATGAGCCTATCAACTCTCAACCAACGGAGCCCATTGAACCGGAGCTATTTATGTACGAAGATACCTTCGATGATTGTTGCCGATTATTTATTTTGTTGGATAAGTGTTTGACCAACTATCCACGTGAAAAGCCTCTGATCACTCGAATGGTGGAATGTTTTCTAAAGCCATTCTGGAAGACAATCGAGAGGATGAAGCATCCAGAATCTCAGCTATGGCCGGATCACTTAGAAACGCTGGGGGGGTCATCACCGCCGTACGCCCGGTTCCGAAAGGCGCAGGATAATATAGATTGTGGCTACGGTGGACAAGGTATCTATGTCTATGATATCACGATACAAGTAGTTGTCTGGCGGGCCGTTAGGGCTACGAATAGGCTACTTGAATTGTTTTCCGGCGACCAAAACTGGAGCGAATGGAAGGCTCACCAAAGCTTAGACGACAAAGCAATTAGAAATCGGACGATTAAGGCTTTCCTCCACCCCGGGACTAACACTGGTCAAAGGTCTTTCCCTGACCGCTTTATCTCAAAAATTAGAGGCCATGTTAGAGAACCCTTTCTAGAGAAACAGGCTTGTACTATTGCCATTCCATCACTTGTCGACGATTTCTTCTTCGACGACAACAATAAACCGATATCTGCCTGGACAGAGACTCAAATACTGCGATACACTCAGCGACTCTTCCAAGGCACAAACTCCAGACGCCTGGGCATCTTTTATGCACTACCAGCTTGCGTTTGACAAAGTGCGTCGTCAGGAGTTGCGGGAGAGTTTGGAGGCAAGAGCTTATTCAGTTGGGATTTTTGCTAGCGACATGGTTACCCCTAGTTCCCACGGCCTTTGCACCCCATATTGGGATATAGTTACGCACTTTCTCAGCGCGGATTATACTCATACCAATACTCCAAAGTAGGCTAGACCACCAGTCTCTGCGTCAAATCATTCGGAGGGTTTTAACCATGAACTAACGTTTCCAATCAAAGGATTGCAGATCCTCCTACCCGTACTGAAGGGGCACAGGGATCTATACTCTCGCAGGAGGACCTGGTGAAAGCTAGTACAATCCTGGGCGCAAACAGCATTGCGGGTGTTCGTCAGGACGAAAAAATATCGGGAAAGAAGGGGGTGTTCTTGTATATGACCACTGAGGACCTCCGTCAAGTAAATGATCCACCTTGTGAGTGGTTTTCAAGACCCCCGGCGATATTGTGTTTGTTCTAATTGGAACAGCTTATGGCGAGCGGTACTGGTTTAGAGACCCTCTCTTTATGAAGCACAAGCGGGAGAAGTTCGAACTAAATAGGAAATCTATAGAAGATTTTTTAAAACCGGGATATAGTTTTGAGCGGGGAGATATTGAGGGCAATTGGTGCTGCTTTTGGGAAACTAATGAGGGGAAAAACAAGTTTTTGGAGAGTATAAAAGATAAGTCGAATTGTTGCTGGGGGGATAAAAAAACGAGTTAATTCAACCAAATGGAAAGAATGAGCCTGACCGCACCCACGGGGGCGAGGCGTTGTTAAAGTTGCAGGAGCAAGTATGAGAAACATCCTCTCCACACTAGTGATATTGCGTTACTGACTATTTGATGGCAGAGGGATCACGAGAAAGCCAGAAAAAGAGTAATGTTCGTACCCAGACAGCCACCCCTTTACCCCCTATATGAAAACCAGCTCCGCGTCTGACGGTCTAATATAGAATCATGGAGGACTGCGCGATCGAGCACCTAATCTCGCTAATGGCTAACCTGGATTACCAAGAAGCCTGCCATATAAATCAATTTCTCTTACGACTGACCCTCATGGATTCTCACGAAATAAGATTTGAAGAGCAGGTATTTCAATTCTCTTGCTTCTTTGACAAAATACCCTTCCAATGCCTAACATCTTTGAAGACAATCATGCCAGACAATCTCTGGATTACAGAATTCAACATCAATTTTATCACAACCCCATCTCGGCAAGGCGTGGAGTCGCCTCTCCTACCAAACTATTTTCAGAGGAGACAGCCTGAGTTCCTAACGATGAACGACGCCGCGCCAAACTGCATCATGGTCGAGGCTTCCATGGGGTTCCGATTTATTGGCGACCTTCATGACCAGTTCTGGACATGCTATGTGTTTTACAACTTTGGAAGACAGGAACTCATTACAGATACCCGGGCTCGAGTGGAACGCATCGACTCTTGTAAGACTCTGAGACAACGAAAGTGCCTAGAGGGGTTTCTTGTGTGCCAGGCTCTCGATCTAGTACTCTCGCAGACCAAGAATGTCCTCAATACTATTACTAAGTCTATGGGGGAAGGCAATGTAGGTTCATAAGTTAGAAACGTGGTAACGGTATTTGCATATGCTGATAAAATGTTTGTTCGAAGCAGAAATCGCAAAATATTTTCATCCCGTTACTGATGGAAGATGACCTCAGAGGGGAGAACTATTTCAAAACCATGAACAAGAATAGCGTATTCTATCCCTGGCTGCTCGACGTTTATGGTGCTTTGCAGGATAAGTGTCGGGAGACCAGTACCGTTGCGATGCAGTGGATATCAGAAGAAGAAAGACGAAAGTATAAACCTCGGTGGTCCGAAAAGGACCAAAGGAAGTTTGGGGAAGAGATTGTTCAGAAC
Organism: Tuber melanosporum; assembly: GCF_000151645.1. Classification (NCBI taxonomy): domain Eukaryota; kingdom Fungi; phylum Ascomycota; class Pezizomycetes; order Pezizales; family Tuberaceae; genus Tuber; species Tuber melanosporum. The sequence goes on along the minus strand of NW_003298886.1, from coordinate 646,826 downwards.
CGAGCGGACGTTAAGGCGCGTTGTGCTAAGCTGGAGAAAATGTCGAAGAACTTACAGGAGCGGATTGACCGGATTAGGAATCTTAAGGAATCAGTAGGCATCCCCTCCATGGATCGATGGTGTTTCTTGGGAAGAGGTATGCTGATGGTGATATTAGCTATCGAGTGAGCTAGCGCTCCGAGAAGCGAGGACCTCCACACAACTCGCGCGCACGATCAATCTTTTTGCTGTTGTTACAGCTATTTATTTACCCTTAACGTTCTCCACCGTGCGTCTCTACCCCCTTTCGTAAGCCAACGGCTAGTATTTTGACCTAGTACCCATAGAGTATCGTGGCCATACAAGAACTCCATTGGAAATATCCCGCAAAAGCCCTCGTCAGAATCATGCTCGCCGTAGCCTCCGGTACATTAATCCTCCTGATGAATCTTTCCTCCCTCCGCCGCAACCTTGCAGCCCTGAAAAGGTGGGCCCAACGCTCAATCCGCAATAGAATGAAAGGGGTCCCCAACCGCAAAAAGACTAGCAAGAAACCCATCTGCCGAGATAAGCGGCCAGCCTGGAACTATTGGAAAAAGAGGGCCCGCAGCCTAGACGAAGCGGAAAAACGCAGCGCGTTGCTCACCGACAATGATATTCACGGCAACGAGAGCGACTGGTGGTACTGGTACTTCACGGCGATATACATCACCATCGTGGTTCCCGTGCAAGAGCTGACCTTCATAATCCGCACGCTCCGAGGGCAGAAGGTTGAGAATGCTGGCCCCTTGAAGAAGCTTGTGAGGCTTCCCGGGTTCCCCATATGGGCTCTGCAGCTGGCGCTTGTGTACGTGATAATTCTCGCCGGGTATGCCTTCCTCCCCTTAGTGAGATTTGTGCATCACACGGCGGTCTGGCTGTGGACTGGGAATGACACCGTCGAGAGTAAGAAGGCAGCGCCGGAGGAGGTTGAGCAGAGTTCAATGTCGGAGCCGGAGGATGATGCAGAGGGTTTGGAGTCAGAGCCGGATAGCACGCAAAAAGATAGCACGCAAAAAGATACAGGGCTGGTTGACTGGTTGATGAAACCAGCAAAGATTATGATGCTCCTCATGGTTAAAGAGGCTCTCCAGCCCAAGGAGGAGGAAAGGGAACCCGATCTGGAGAACCAGGGAACCCCTATGGAACACTAGAGACCCACTCGTTTAGGAAACGGGTGGTTAGAAGTCTAGACGTGGGAGGGGTTTAGTGTTATTTATTTGTTACTATGGAACAAGGGCCCCCGGTCACGTTTACCTCTGACAAGGGGGAGGGATCGATTTATTGGACTTTATTTCTATGGGCTGGTCGGGAGTGCTGGACGACATGTGATTTCAAGTGCTTACCATGGACCGAGTCGTGTGCTGTGCTGTCGTTGAGAATGACTAATGATTTCTTCCTTCTCATCATAATATTATGATATTATTAAATAAGGCAATATCACTAAATCCTAAAGCTGTGTGCATAAATGCTAGAGCTGTATAATGTGATACCAGTAGTAGGTCAACTATATGATTCTCACATATACGGTTACACCACCTCCTTTCAGCTATCATTTAAGCATAAGAGTCAGTACAAAGATCCTACATGAAATTTAGATAATCGGGCTCGAACCATAGGAAGATGATGTTGTTCAGAGTTTAATTCAGTCGCGACATTTCCAATTGGTATTAGAACATACAAAAATCTGGGAATCAACTTGTGAATAGCACTAGCAGCTCACCGCTACCTTATATTCACTTTCGCAAGACCAAAGAATTATGTAGATCCCGAACTACACGTGAAGCTCAGGGTGGGTGGTGGAGATGAAGTCGTCCCCATCCATCTTGAGACTGCCCCTCATCCGCTTACCAGCCCCATATATCCATTCGTTCAGTCCCAGGTCACCACTATGAGGGCACGGAACCACCTCCGCCATGGTGCTAATACCGACTAAGTAGCATCATAAAAACTTCTAAAGCCGACTCGAACTATGAAATCCCCCCCTTCGCCATCTTATGCGTTACGATACGCAATGCACACAACTCTCAACTTCTATCCAAGAGCGCATTCACCAATATAGCTCCCCAGACCTCCGTGCCTGAGGGCCCTTTTGAAACAATCTTTATACCCCGGCACACGCGTGCCAGCACTTTGTAAAGGGCTCGGGAAAAGTTGAGGACAAGAGAGGTTATACCATGTTGACGATGGAAGCCAGGCTGAAGGATAAGTGATGGTGAATGAGACCGAAGACCACGGACCAAGACTTTATTTTTGCGGGCTATTTTTTTAGGACTGTGGTTGGTCGGTTTATGGGCTTTGTTTGCCGAATCATGGCCTGTACAGTACAATCATGATACGCAAAACGGTAACGTCGAACAACCCTTAAAAGAGAATAAAAGGACAGGATAAAACAATTACCGTCATAATTGCACTGTTTGTCATCCCTCTTCTCGTGAGGGATGTTCTCGTCCTTGTCTTCCCCGTGGTCCTCTTCCATGATAAGTTACATTCTTTCTCGGGAGAATACGTGAAGAACATTCTTATATATCATACGCGAAAAGAAAAACCGCCACACAAGTATGGGTATCAACAAAACTTATAAGCTCAATTTCCCCCCCCCGCACAGTGCGGTCGCACTTGCGGTTAAACTAAGTTATAGTGCGATCTTGGTGTAAGTTAACAATAGGTCAGGAGAAAAAAACCACAACTCAACGGAAATATGGTTCTGGAAGACTAAACTCTGTACTAGGTTTCTCACAAAAAAATGTGACAATTTTGCTGGTGACACTAAGTGTAACGCCCAGAGTAAACTGCAACCCTACACTTCCCATACCCTTAAACCCCACTAGAATTGTAGTTAAAAGTGATAATCTATGTCTTATAGTTTCAAAATAAAATTATAACTCAGCTATCACAATATAATTATTTTATGATATCATCTATCCTGTTATCCATTACATTCACCTTGTCACATTTCCTCCCTCTTTACATTTTCCCTCAATTTATCTATATTATGCATCCTCTCCTCTCTTTCTGAACTCCAAAATAATCAACTCCGCCAGCTATAATCACACTTGTTGATCCCCTCACTATTGCCACTACTTGAATACATGGATTAAACTTTATAGAGTATTATAGGAGAAGGGTTGAAGTTTACGCCAGGGCAAATTGTAAATACACATCTCCTGCCCTGGTTCGAATTGTTCCAGAGGTATTGGTACAAGTGTCCAATACATTAATCTGGAAGTATTACCAGTGATTATTACATATGATCAATGCATATGGACAGGATCTTGTCTATAGGTCAGAGGATTTTAAAAAGCATGTATTCACTAGATATTCCTCTCACAGAAGAATAGCAGAGTCTGACCTTCATGTTTCTTAATCTTTAATGAATCCAATATAGTTGACTTCTTCTAAATATGATAAATAATATATCCTTTGTGTAGAAATTATTGGGCAAAGGGTAAACTTTGAAAATGTAACGTGAATTATCATATGAACTTTTACTCCATTTTAAGTTTAGTCTTCCAGAACCATACTGTACTAGAGTAACATATTGAACCCAGAAGTAAATCAGACCTGGAAGTGAATCAGTATCCAGTAGTGAATCACATTACACATTACTAGAAGTGAGAGCAAAGACTGACAACATAGTGAGAATTCCCATACAAAGGATTCCGGTTTAATAAAAGTTCTAAGTTATAGGTGTTCTTGTCTCATTGTGAACTGGCTTCACCATGAGCTGCTGTACAGGCTTAATTTACTCAAAATTAAGGAAAAGAAATATGTAGAAATGCACAATCAATTTTATTCTCTGCTGGATCCCACTCCCATGTACCTTGTGCCTTTGAGGATGCAATTAGCCCCCTCTGCCTGTGATCCTTGAGAAGTCTTGGGTGAGGTGTAGAATGATAATCCTCCTCACGCCAACCAGATAAGGTACTTGATGAAAGAAAAAAAATCTGATTTTAAGCACTCTACCCATGAGGTAGCCATAAGGTCAAGGAAAACATAAAATTCGCCATTCTCGGCTGTAGGCAATGCTTCATACACAGAACCTATTGGAGAAGACAACATTGCCTCATGCAATGCTTTGTCCTGTCGCTTTTGCTCAAGCTGTTCCTGCTTTTGTAGCTCAGCTACCATCTTTTCATGTGCCTTGTGTTTCCGCTCTTGGACTTTAGCGATGGTAAGGACCGGAGTCCCTTTATTAGGAATTACTGAGCGGACTCTAGGGCCAGAACCTGATTTTACTGTTCCAGTGTTCCTTTTCCAATTTTTTTACCATAACTGATGATTTGTTTTAAGCTGAATAGCTTCATAGGCCATTGACATCTGGGCTGATTTTCCCAACTGTAGCACTCTTTTGCAGAGCGGAGTATTAATTGAGACTCCATCAACCTCAAGCTCACTCAGCTGATCAAGAATAGTAACCACATGTGACTGAATAGTAGAGGTGTTATGTAGTGTTGTTGAAAATTGTTGTAGACTAGAGGGTATTTCTGGAGAATCGAGTATGATAGCTTTCAGGCGATTTTGGATGTCCAGGACAAGGGTACCACCTGCAGTTTCCTGCATATAGCTATTATCTTCCACATACCCTACTCAGGTCTCGTTTGCAGAAATCAAGGCTGAATATGTTCCTTGTAGCGGAAAAGTCTTTAAAACTAGTAAGGGGTTGTAAGGATAAATCCCAGTTGCCAGAAATGCACTCCAACAATTACGAATTGTCATGACCTCCTTCTGAGCACTTTGGAAAAGCTCCATAAATAATTATTTATCAACTCCAGTTACTCTCTTAGATGATGCATTGTCTAAAGCCTTTAATACTTATTATTACTATTAAGTCAATTGTTTTACTTTGTAACCGGTATGGGTACTCGGTTATTGGTTTTGTTTTATGTTTTGTTTTAAGTATCGCTTTGATACTTGGTTTGTGTTAAGTATTGTTTGATACTTGGTTTTGTTTTATGTTTTGTTTTAAGTATCGCTTTGATACTTGGTTTGTGTTAAGTATTGTTTGATACTTGGTTTTGTTTTATGTTTTGTTTTAAGTATCGCTTTGATACTTGGTTTGTTTTAAGTATCGCTTGATACTTGGTTTTGTTTTATGTTTTGTTTTAAGTATCGCTTTAATACTTGGTTTGTTTTAAGTATCGTTTGATACTTGGTTTTATTTTAAGTTTTGTTTTAAGTATCGCTTTAATACTTAAGGAGTTTTACCAAAGAGTATCAATTGATACCTTTGATTAGTTTCGTTCATGCTAGACATGAACAGATTTGTGTATTTAAAGACCGCCTGTTTCTACGATAGAAAAGGCAGACTTCGACAGACAGTATATCAATATACTTGGTTGAACGGTTACTTCTTTGTTCCTCAGTACACCCTCGCAGCCTCGTTTAGTTCTCAGCTCTCGCCTCCTCTCTGGAAGAGCAGGCCACATGCCAACTATCGTATCTATTATCGTTAACGTGATTAGCACCTTGCGAACATGTTACATGTAAAGAACACTGAATAAGCCCCATTAGAAAGCATTTTTCGTCTATATTGTAGATATTCTATAGTTTGATTTTGACTTCCTTTATTACTTTATCAAGTATGGTAAAGAAATCACTTAGGATAACTAAATTGTAGTTCATTGCACATGTAACCTGTTCAGGTACTCGATTATTAGTTTTGTTTTGTGTTTTGTTTTAAGTATCCCTTTGATACTTGGTTTGTTTTAAGTATCATTTGATACTTAGTTTTGTTTTCTGTTTTGTTTTAAGTATCCCTTTAATACTTAGTTTGTTTTCAGTATTATTTGATACTTAGTTTTGTTTTATATTTTGTTCTAAGTATTTTTTGATACTTTGTTTTGTTTTATGTTCAGTTTTAAGTATCGTTTTTGATACTTAAAAGGTTTTACCAAAGTGTATCATTTGATACCATTGATTAGTTCTCTTCATGCTAGACATGAGAAGAATTTTGTATTTAAAGACTTTCTGATTCCACAATGGAAAAGGCAGACTTCGACAGACATTATTTCAATATACTTGGTTGAACAGTTACTTCTTTGTTTTCTCTGTATACCTTCAAAGCCTTCTTTAGTTTATAGCTCTCGCCTCCTCTCTGGAAGAGCAGGGTACCAGCCAACTATCATACCTATTACCAATAACGTGACTAGTATTTTGCGAACACATTAAAGCACAGTCATTATCCAGAGCTCGACTATAGGTTGATTGTAATTTTGGTTGACATTGTAGAAACCGTTTATGCCAACTCTTTCCTATGATTGACAGATCTGGTCCACTGTAGTTGCCTTTAGAGTCTCTGCATTCAAATGGGTTGTCTTTGTAAAAGGCAAGTATTTGCTGGAAAAAGTCTGAGGCATCCTTGACATTTCATTACCTCACAATCCTTGAGTACTACACCTGCTATTTTACGAAGTATATTTATCTGTACTGGGTGAAACCGGTACAGGTACTTGGTTATTAGTTTTGTTTTATGTTTTGTTTTAAGTATCACTTTGATACTTGGTTTTGTTTTATGTTTTGTTTTAAGTATTGGTTTGATAGTTGATTTGTTTTAAGTATCGTCTGATACTTGGTTTTGTTTTATGTTTTGTTTTAAGTATCACTTTGATACTTGATTGGTTATACCAAACGGTATTGCTTAATACCTTTAATTGGCTTTATTCATACCAGACATGAATGGATTTATGTATTTAAAGACCGCCTGTTTTCACAATGGAAAAGGCAGACTTTGACAGACAGTATTTCAATATACTTGGTTGAACGGTTACTTCTTTGTTTCTCAGTAAACCCTCGAAGCATCTATTAGTTCTCAGCTCTCACCTCCTTTCTGGTAAAGCAGGCCACCTGCTAATTATCGTACCATTTACCGATAACCTGATTAGCACCTTGTGAACACGCCACATTTTTTTAACCTTAGCAAGTGGTTAAGAACCTGTCTCCGGATTTAGGCCTGATCAATCTATCGACATCTATCTCAGAATGCTAGCAGAGAGAAGCGGCAGAATCACTGTACATCTGGCTTTATCTCAAAACCAATATAGAGTCATTAACGACCAGGAGTAGGAAGCAGATCCTACAACAAGACCTCACAAGAAACAAACAACCTCAAAGCTCTGTTAATGAGCCTGGAGACCCTGCAAATACAGAAGCCTCACAACCTCCAAGAGAATTCCCACTTACCCCAATAAAGAAGCCTACCTTTGAACCTCTGAATGATCCTGAAACCAGTAGTGAATCAGATTTAGCTAGTACAGGAGGAGGGCCATTGGGAGGGGGAAAGTCTTGGGCTCTGCCTGGAGAAGAGGAAGAACCCAAAGTACCTGAACCTGCTAAGTTTAAGCTCCACCTCCTGGCAAAGTTAACAAGAGAAGGAAAAGACCTCAAGCCTAAAGCCTTTGACCGATGCGCAACTGAATTTACACAGTACCTTCTCTTACAAAGAGTAGATATGGAAAACCCTACATCTGGACTATACATTAGATCATTCTGCGAAGGAAAGGCAACCAATGTATACTACCAATGCAAGAAGAAATATGGCGGCAATGTAAGATTGAGAGGATCTACGGTACTTGATTACCTCATAAACCGATTCCAATCCTCTATCACAAATGACCTTCTATACAACAAATTCAACCAGCTTTACCAAATCAATGGAGAACACATCAAAAGAATCACAGTCATAGCTACAGATTACCTAATATATAGGGACCCAATGAAGGAAGAAAGCATCTTCAATTATATCCTTAAGCAGCGATTCTACGATTCCATGCACCCTACCCTCCAGTGAGAGGTAGAGTAATTCGAGGAAGATAACAATGATATGGCAGCAATAATCACAAAAAGCAGAGTAAAGGAGGCACCATCCTCCATGAAACCAAGGCATACAAGACACAGGCATCCTCTAGCTGTAATAGACAACCATGACAGAAGCCCTCCAATAACTCTGAAGAAGACACACTGCAAGTTTTCAAGAAGAAATCAAAATCCACCAAAGAATCAAGAAGACAGAAGTGAGAATGTTTTGAATGAGGAAAAACTGGACATATGGTAAAAAATTTGTCCAAGAAGAAGGGAAAAGGAAAGGCGATTAAGTAAGAGGTGTAACGTGTTCACAAGGTGCTAGTCACATTATCAGTAAAGATACGATAGTTGGCAGGTAGCCTGCTCTACCGAGAGGAGGAGAGAGCTGAGAACTAAAAGAGATTTCGAAGTTGTACTGAGCAACAAAGGTAACCGTTCAACCAAGTATATTGAAATACTGTCTGTCGAAGTCTGCCTTTTTCATCGTGAAATTAGGTGGTCTTTAAGTACATGAGTCTGTTCATATCTAGCATGAACGAAGCTAATCAAAGGTATCAATTGATACACTTTAGTGAAACTAATTTAAGTATCAAAGCAATACTTAAAACAAAACATAAAACAATACCAAGTATCAAATGATACTTAAAACAAACCAAGTATCAAAGCAATACTTAAAACAAAACATAAAACAAAACCAAGTATCAAACGATACTTAAAACAAACCAAGTATCAAAGTGATACTTAAAACAAAACATAAAACAAAACCCAGTATCAAACCATACTTAAAACAAAACCAAGTATCAAAGTAATACTTAAAACCAAACATAAAA
>NW_003298886.1:616063-637933 GCF_000151645.1 Tuber melanosporum | reverse complement strand
TTGGAAGGGACATGATTAGTAATACCTTTGTCTCTGTCCATGGACTCCCAACTTGAGACCTTAACCAGTCCATACCAGTCAATATGGCAGTAAAAGGGTCATGATCCATAAGTCATAAAACCTGTAGTACTACTATCAGACCTGGTTCTGCTACACTTCCTCCTTAAGAGATGCTAGTAGTGAACTTAGCCAAATACGACATCCTGATTGGAATGCCATTCCTAAACTACTACAAGGCCATAATCAGATGTGGAGAATCTACTATCAACTTTCCAGAACAGAAGGTCAGAGTCTCAGGTAAACCAACAAGTGGAGAATACCGTGCTGCAGTCTGTGAAGCAACTGCCTAATGTCTATTGGATGAATACTCTTATGTGTTCCCTGAGCAGATCCCAGAAGAACTACCACATATGAGAGAAATAAACTACCATATCCGCCTATGGGACTGCTCTAATCTCAAGATCCAACCAACTTACTCTATCCTTACCACATAGAAGGACTCACTATGCGATTGGATAAACCAGAACTAAAGAAGAGGAATCCTCTACTGAGTAGAAGCACCAGGTGCTGCTCCAATGTTGGTACGGCTCAAAGCAGATGGCAACAGAATCTACTGCATAGTTGACCTAAACTCAGGAATGAAAATACGGTGATGGACAGTTCTGCTATCCCAAACCAGATGCAGTTCCTGAATGCAGTAGGAGGGGCAAGATTACGAAACAAGATTGACCTAGGTAATTCCTATTTCCAAACAAGATTAGACCCGGAAATCAAACCCTATAACCGTTTCAAAACATCCTTCCGAAGATTCATCAGCTGAGTCATACTACAAGGACAGATGAACGCACCCGTCAACTTCATCCACATTATGGAATCCCTGCTAAGCGAATACCTCCACCATCTCAAATGGGTTTATATTGATGATATCCTTATCTCTAACTCCAAAGATGAACATGCATACCATATAAATCTAGTGTGTACTAAATTGAGAAAAGCTAAATTCTATGCTAGTTGAAACAAATCTATTCTGTTTGCTGACAGGCTTGAAATCCTGGGACATGTAATAAATGATGAAGGAATACATACCGCCCTGGGAAAAATTACCTGTTTAACAGAATCGACAACCCCGTGAAATGAAAAGGAACTAATGTGGTTCCTAGGACTTGTCACTTACATCTCCCATTTTCTACCACATCATGCCACAGTGACTGCACCTTTCCCAGACCTTATAGGCAATGCAGAATTCATTTGGACCCACACTCATGACCAAGCCTTTGCCAACATCAAGGAATTAATCAAGAACGCCAATGTTATATGACCTATTGACTACAATAAGCCAGAACCAATCTGGCTGGTTACTAATACATCGGATATTGGAGTTGGAGCATGGGTTGGCCATGGACTATTGCATGAAATGGCAAGCCCAGCAGCATTCCATAGCAGGAAGTTCACTAATTCACAAATAAACTATGGAACAACAGACAAGGAAGGGCTTGCAGCAATCGATGCTATTGCTGCTTTCAACCACATCTTGATTGGCAATAGCTTTATCATTGTTACAGACTACCAACCCCTCACTAATCTGAAAACCGACAAGATCCCCAGTCGGAGAAGAACATGATAGATCGGAGAAATCAGCAAATACGATGTACAAATCGTCTACATCCCTGGAAGAACCAACTATTTAGCGGATACTCTGTCCCACGTTTATGAGACCCAGACACTCCTGGACCCTCCTCTTGTATATGACCATATAAGACGAAGCGATGATAGCCCTAATATAACATGGTTGCAAGGTGCTAATCACGTTATCGGTAATAGATACGATAGTTGGCAGGTGGCCTGCTCTTCCGGAGAGGAGGCGAGAGCTGAGAACTAAAGGAGGCTTCGAGGGTGTACTGAGGAACAAAGAAGTGACCGCTCAACCAAGTATATTGAAATACTATCAGTCGAAGTGTGCCTTTTCTGTCGTAGAAACAGGCGGTCTTTAAATACAAAAATCTGTTCATATCTAGCAGGAACGAAACTAATCAAAGGTATCAACCTATATACTTTGGTGAAACTAATTAAGTATCAAAGCGATACTCAAAACATAACATAAAACAAAACCAAGTATCAATCGATACTTAAAACAAACCAAGTATCAAAGTAATACTTAAAACAAAACATAAAACAAAACTAAGTATCAAGCGATACTAAAAACAAACCAAGTATCAAAGCAATACTTAAAACAAAACATAAAACAAAACTAATAACTGAGTACCCGTACTGGTTACATTCCCCAAAATAAAACAACTGTTTAAACAAACAAAACCTAATAATCATCAAAAGCCGAGTCTGAGACGCTGAAGGCATTGGTTTCTGCTAAGAATTTCTCATCATAAGTATTACACCAGGGACAAGAAGAAATTCTAAGAGAATACTTAGACTCAAAGAAATGCAAATCACAGTAGTCACGAATACCAGATTCATGCTGTACATCAACCCAAGCGTTGTCGCAATCAGGACAGTAGTCTATCCAGAGGATTTCGAAATAGTCTTCAAGTTGGATAGTATCGCGGTTCAACAACAGTCCAACAATCTGTTGTCGCAGCCTCACATTGAGTTCCACATAGTTTGACATTGTTATGGTATTTGAATGGTGGATGGTGATTAGATAAGGTTGTCGAGAGCCTGCTCCATAGCTTGATTTTTCTCATCACTACTTTCGAATTCTGACTCAAGGTGTGGTGTCCAAAATCCATCCCTAGTTTCGAGTTCCATATGCCATTGCTCAGTCTCTGGCATCGTAGGCGTCCAGTATATGGTGATGTAATTGATCGTTGGGGGGAGGGATTCGTTTGGCATTTTGTCTTTCTACCATTCGTTCACCATATCCATAGCACGCTCTAGTCCTTCAAATGGTTCTCAGTTGTTTTCGCTGGTTGGATATCCTTTCCATTTGACTAGGAACTGATCATTTCCATGCCAAAGGCGCTGGTTTCAGATTTCTTCAACTTCTCATTCATCTTTCTTGTCAATGATGATAGGTGCAGGTTGAGAGTGGGTTCTTCCAGGGAACTTGGAGTCATCATTTGGGTGGAATCGCTTTACAGCAGAGGCATGGATGACTGCAGTATTGCAGCAGTACATGTGTCCATCGATCTGGACAGTGTAGTTTTCTGTACGTTAGTCACAGGATAAAACTTTGAAAGGTCCTCGCTATCGGAGTTGTAATTTCTTGCTGCATCTAACATTGGTGATGAACATGTTTCCATGTATCATGAGCTTATCACCTGGTGGAATAGGGACATGTTTGCATTGTCACTTCTGAGCAGTAGTGGTACTTTGGAATCAGGCAGCTTTAACATCTTGGAAGGCATCATTCCCAATTGCGTGATGGCGGTTTAGGTGGTCATCGGAGGCAGGGACTGAGGAGTTCTTAAATAGAGTTGTAGGTAGGAGAGGGTATTGGCAGCCGAAGATTACCTTGTATGGAGACATTCCTAAAGTGTCTGAGAATCCGGCATTGATATATGTGGCTAGTTCAACCAGGGCTAGGTCTCAGTTGGTTTGTTGTTCATTGATCATGTTCCTAATTCTGATCTTGACTTCCCGGATTTTTTGTTCTGCTTGGCCATTAGTCTCATGATGTCCAGGGGCAGCCATAACATGGTTTATTCTGTGGGAGGTTAAGGTTTACTTCCAGAATCTGGCGGTAAAATGGGAATCAGCATCACTGATAATAGATAATGGATATCCATAGGGGGTAAATATGTATCGTTGGAGGTTGTTCCAGGTGTCTTGGGAGGAATCGGTAACCTTCATTGGTATCAGCAATGTATATCCAGAAAGTCGATCCACAGCTACCAAGATGGTATCATATCCGGCGGATTTGTTGAATGGTCCTGCAAAATTGATAGCAAAGGATTCGAATATTTCGCATGGTAGCTGGAGGGTCTACGCTTTCCCTTTACGTAGTTGTGTTCGTTCCTTATTTGCCTGGTAGAGTTCACATTGTTTAATGAAATCACAGAAATCCTTTCGCATTTCAGGCCAGTAAATATATTCTGAAGCATATTGGAGGTTGCGCTCCGCACTATGGTGTCCTTTGTTGTGGACTTCGGTAATGACATATTCTCTAATAGTCATTCCATTGAACATATGGCCTTTCGGGATGTATTGGAACTGTTCACCATAACGGGTGCTGGTATAGACCATTCCATTGGATATGTTGTAAGGGGTGAGGTCTCCATATCTGGAGCTATCCATCGCTTTGAAATAGATCGGGTCATAGTGATATCCTGCTATCATTTGGCTTCAGAAAGAGGAGGTTAGTTTTTCTGTAGTTGATCTAACATCTTGTTCATCCTCAAAGAGAGATCTTCTTGTTGGTTCAATTGGGGCTTCCTCTTCTTCAAAGGTTTTATAGAGCTGTCAGCGATGCTCGGGAATCGTGGGGGACATGACAGAAACCATGGTTTCATTGTTGTATACTCGTAAGGGTTCACTGTATAGTGGTCATGAATCGATTATGGGAGGAGAGGATGGCGGGGCTGACTGCGCAGGGTGTAGGTAGGATATTGCATCCATGTAAGCTGCTGCTTGTTCGAGTTCTTCAAGACCTTGATGTTGTCTTGGGACAGGATTAAGAGTAAGGGGAGGTTGGGCCAGTCCATGTTCATCCATTATCTCTTCTGCTCCTTGTACGGTGTTGAAGCTGGTGTTTTTAGAATCATCAGCAGACATATAGTACTGTGCCTAGTATTTATTGCAGAATTTAATCGCAGTCTAGTGAAAAGGGCAGATATCGAGGTAACAGTGGGACCAGTGGAGTCTGCTTTGTTCAAGCTTGTGAGGAGGCATGCTGCGGAGGGTGCAATTGTCCTTACATTCGTCATCAATATCCTTTCCTCGTTCAGTTCCGGCAGCTCTGTACATGGTGTAAGAGAAAACATTGGAGGGAGCAGCAGAGCTGGCGGTAGCCAATGAAGGTTCTTGTTCATAGGAGGTGTCGTCAGGGCTGTCTTCGCTTTGTCTTGTGTGGTCATAAACAAGAGGAGGGTCTGTGAGGTCTTGGTTCTCATATAGTCGGGAGAGAGCATTAGCTAAATAGTTCATTCTTCCAGGAATATAGATGATTTTTGCATCGTATTTGCTGATTTCTCCTATCCATCTTGTTCTTCTCCTTCCAGGTACTCTTTCTGTTTTAAGATTAGTGAGAGGTTGGTGGTCAGTAACAATAGTGAAGGTATTGCCGATTAGAATGTGGTTGAAAGCGGTAAGAGCATTAATCACAGCAAGGGCTTCTTTGTCTGTTGTTCCATAGTTCATTTGTGAATTAGTGAACTTCCTGCTGTATAATGCCGCTGGTCTTGCCATTTCATGAGATGCTCCTTGTCCAACGCATGCTCCAACTCCAACATCCGATGCATCAGTAATCAGCGATATCGCTTCTGGTTTACGGTATTCAATAGGTTGTATAACATTGGCGTTTTTAATCCATTCCTTGATATTGGTAAAGGCTTTGTCATGAGTGTGGGTCCAGGCAAATTCTGCATTGCCAGTAAGGTCTGTGAGTGGTGCTGTCACAGTGGTATGGTGTGGTAGAAACTGGGAGATATAGTTGACTAGTGCTAAGAATCGCATGAGCTTCTTTTAATTCTGGGGTGTTGTTCATTCTGTTAAACAGGATATTTTTCCAGTGGGTGCATGTATTCCTTCGTCATCTATAACATGTCCTAGGATATTGAGTTTGTTGGCAAACACGATTAATTTGTTTCTGCTAGCATAGAACTTAGCTTCCCTTAGCTTGATACAAACCAAACATATATGGTAGGCGTATTCTATTTTGGTGTCCGACAGGATGAGAATATCATCAATGTAGACCCAGACAAAATGGTGGAGGTATTCGCTGAGGAGGTTTTCCATAATTCGCATAAAGGTGGCGGGCGCATTCATATCACCTTGTAACCTAACTCGGCTAATGAAACTTCTAAAGGGTGTTTTGAAACTGTTGTAGTGTTCGCTTTCTGGGTCTAACCTTGTCAAAAAGTAGGCATTGCTTAGATCAATCTTACTTCGGAATCTAGCCCGTCCAACTGCATTCAGGATCTGAGTTTGATTTGGGATAGCAGAGCTATCCATAACTGTATTATCATTCCATAGTTTGAGGTCAACCAAGGGGTGGATTCTTTTGCCATCTGCTTTGGGTTGAACAAATATAGGAGCGGCACCTGGGGCTTCTGCTCGGTAGATGACTCCTCTTCTTTGTTGTTGGTTGATCCAGTCACATAGTGGGCTTTTGTATGTATCCGGGATAGAGTAGGTGGGTTGGTTCTTAAGATTAGAGGGGTCTCGAAGACGGATGTGGTGGTTCACTTCTCTCATAGGCAGTAGTTCATCAGGTATCTGATCAGGGCAAACATCAGAGTATTCATCCAATAGGCATTGGGTAGTTGCTTCACAGACTGCGGCTCGGTACTCTCTGCTTGTTGCCTTGCATGAGACTCTGACCTTCTGATCTGAGAAATCGATGATTGATTCTCCACACCTGATTATAGCTTTGTGGCGGTTCAGGAATGGTATTCCTATGAGGGCATTGTATTTGGCTAGATTTCCAACCAGCATTTCCTGGGAGGGTAGGACGGCAGAACCAAGCCAAATAGTTGCACTGCAGGTTTTATGGCTTGTGGATCGTGACCCTTTTACTACCATATTGACTAGTATGGGTTGGTTAAGGTCTCAGGTTTGGAGTCCATGGACAGAGACAAAGGCAATGCTAATCATGTCCCTTCCTATCGCGCCAGTGTCGAATAGGACTCGAGCCTTCTTACCATTGATCAGAATAGTTCCTTCCAGGGTGGTGTGTGCTTTGAATGTAGCCGGAGGTCAGACACTGTTGAACTCCACATTGATATACCCGCTATGGATTTCCTCATATTCGCTGGCTTGGGTATCTTCACTATCACTCTCAACATTGTTTGCTGATGCTTCTTGCTTAATCGTCTTTCCTTTCCCCATCTTCGTAGGGCAGTTCTTTGCCATGTGTCCTGTTTTTCCACATTCAAAGCATTGTCCTTTCTGTCGCCTTGCTTCCTTGGAGGATTTTGACTTCTTTTTGAAAACCCGTGGGACATCTTCCTCAGAGCTAGTGGAGGGCTTGTGTTGTGGTTGGCTATTCTTGCTGGAGGATGTGTGTGTTTTGTATGCCTAAGTTTCATGGAGGATAGCATCCTTTCGTTGTGCTCTTGCAATTATTATTGCAATATCATCGTCATTTTCCTCAAGTGGTTCTACCTCTCATCGGAGGGTAGGATGCATAGTATCATAGAATCGTCGCTTAAGGATGTATTTGGAAATGCTTCCTTTCGTCATTCAGTCCTGATACATCAATAGATCCGTAGCTACATTTGTAATTCTCTTGACATGCATTCCATTAACCAGTTAGAGCTGGTTGAATTTATTGTATTGGAGGTCATTGGTAATAGAGGATTGGAATCGTCCTATCGGATAATCGAGGACTGTAGATCCTCTTAATCTCACATTTCCACCGTAATCCTTATAGCATTGGTGGTATGTGTCGGTTGCCTTTCCTTCGCAGAATAATCCAATGTATAGTCCAGTTATAGGGTCTTCTACATCTTTCCCTTGCAGGAGAAGATAGTATGTGAGTTCCGTTGCCCATCGGTCAAAGGCTTCGGGTTTGAGGTCGTTTCCTTCTCCTGTAAACTTTGCTGGGAGGTGGAGTTTAAACTTAGAAGATTCAAATGCTGTAGGTACTTCTGCTTCTTGAGCTCGAGATTTTCTTCCTCCTGAAGGCCCTCCTCCTGTACTAGCCATGTCTGATTCGCTACTCAACCCGGGGTCGATTAGAGGTTCAAAGGTATACTTCTTTGCTAGAATAGAATGGAATTCTCCCAGAGGTTGTGCGTCTTCCATGTTTGCAGGTTCTTTTGGCACCTTAGCAGGGCGCCAGGATTGTTTCTTTCTTGTGAGGTCTTGCTGTGGGATTTGCTTCCCACTCCTGGTTGTCAAAGACTCTATCTTGGATTTGAGACAAAGCTGAATGTGCCGTGATTCTGCTGCTTCTCTCCGCTAGCATTCTGAGGTGGATATTGATAGGTTAATCAGGCCTAAATCCGGGGACAGGTTCTTAACCAGTTGCGGAGGTTAAAAAAATGTAACATGTTCGCAAGGTGCTAATCACGTTATCGGTAATAGATACGATAGTTGGCAGGTAGCCTGCTCTTCTGGAGAGGAGGCGAGAGCTGAGAACTAAAGGAGGCTTCGAGGGTGTACTGAGGAACAATGAAGTAACTGTTCAACCAAGTATATTGAAATACTGTCAGTCGAAGTCTGCCTTTTCTGTCATAGAAACAGGCGGTCTTTAAATACAAAAATCTGTTCATATCTAGCATGAACGAAACTAATCAAAGGTATCAACCGATATACTTTGGTGAAACTAATCAAGTATCAAAGTGATACTTAAAACAAAACATAAAACAAAACCAAGTATCAAAGCGATTCTTAAAACAAAACATAAAACAAAACTAAATATCATGCGATACTTAAAACAAACCAAGTATCAAAGCAATACTTAAAACAAAACATAAACCAAAACCAATAACCAAGTACCTGTACCGGTTACACCTGATGACACCTCCTATGAGCAAGAACCATTGTTTGCTACTGCCAGTACTGCCCCTCTCTCCATTCCTTTCTCTTATACCATGTACAGGGCAGCTGGAACAGAGTGTGGAAAAGCAATCGTGAATGAATGGAAAGACAATTGCATCCTCCCCAGTACACCTCCTCATTAGCTTGAACAAAGCATACTCCACTGATCCTACTGTTACCTCAATACCTGTCCTTTTCATCAGACTGAAATTAAATTCGGTAACAAATACCCACGACTATACTATACCTCTGCTGGAGATTCCAAAAGTACCAGCTTCGACACCGTGGAAGGAGAAGAAGAACAAATGATGGACGACGGATTGATCCAATCCTCTCTTACCCTTAATCCAGCTCCGCGACGACACCAAGATCTTCAACAACTCGAAAAAGCAGCATCCTACTTACATACAACATCCTACCTATAGTCAGTGCCTCCATCCTCAGCCCCCCTAATTGATTCAAGACTACTATTTGGTCGACCCCTTACGAGTATACAATAATGAAACTATCATCTCTATCATGCCACCCACGATTCCAGAACATCGCCAACAGCTCTATCAAACCTTTAAAGAAGAGGAAGACTCTATCGAGCTGACAAGGAGATCCCTCATTGAGGATGAACAAGATGTTAGATCAACTATAGAAGAATTGACCTCCTCCTTTCGAAGCCAGATGATAGCGGGATACTACCACGACCCAATCTATTTCAAAGCTATGGACAGTTCCAGACATGGAGATCTCACTCCCTACAACATATTCAACTGAATGGTCTATACCAGTACTTGCTATGGCGAACATTGTTTATACATCCCAAAGGGCCACATGTTCCATAGAATGACTATTAGGGAATATGTCATTACCGAAATCTACAACCCAAGACACTACAGTGCCAACTGCAACCTCCAATACACCTCAGAATAAGTTTACTAGCCTGAAATAAGAAAGGATTTCTGCGATTTCATCAAACAATGTGAACTCTGCCAGGCAAATAAGGAATGAACACAACTACCTGAAAGGAAAGTTCAGACACTCCAATTACCTTGCAAAATATTCGAATCATTTACTATCAACTTCACAGGACCATTCAACAAGTCCGCCAGTAATGACACTATCTTAGTAGCAGTCGATCAATTTTCCGAATACATATAGCTTATACAAATGAAAGTCTCCGACTTCTCTAAAGATACCTGTGTAACCGGTACAGGTACTTGGTTATTGGTTTTGTTTTATGTTTTGTTTTAAGTATGTTTGATACTTGGTTTTTTTTTATGTTTTGTTTTAAGTATCACTTTGATACTCGGTTTGTTTTAAGTATCGTTTGATACTTGGTTTTGTTTTATGTTTTATTTTAAGTATCGTTTTGATACTTAAATTAGTTTTACCAAAGTGTATCGATTGATACCTTTGATTAGTTTCGTTCATACTAGATATGAACAGATTTGGGTATTTAAAGACTGCCTGATTCCATGATGGAAAAGGCAGACTTCGACAGACAGTATTTCAATATACTTAGTTGAACGGTTACTTTTTGTTCCTCAGTACACCTTCAAAATCTCCTTTAGCTCTCAGCTCTCGCCTCCTCTCTGGAAGAGCAGGCCACCTGCCAACTATCGTATCTTTACCAATAACGTGACTAGCACCTTCCGAACATGTTACAACCTGGAATAATCTCCCATGATACCTATTTACCCCCCATGGATACCAATTATCTATTGCCAGTGATGCTGATTCCAGTTTTACTGCGAGATTTTGGAAGCAAGTCTTGACTTCCCTAGGAATCAACCACATTATGGCTGCTCCTGGACATCACAAGACTAATGGCCAAGCTGAGCGAAAGATCTGTGAAGTCAAGACCGGAATTTGGAACATGATCAATGAAAGACAGACTAATTAAGAACCGGCTCTCACTGAGCTCGCTGCATATATCACTGCCAGATATTCAGACATCCTAGGAATGTCTCCATACATGGCAATCTTCGGCTGCCAATACCCTCTCCTGTGTACAACCCTATTCAAGAACTCCTCTATCCCCACCGCTGATGACTACTTAAACCGCCACCAAGCTATCCGGAATGGTGCTTTCCAAACAGTTAAAGTTGCAAGATTCCGAAGGACCACTACTACCCAGAAGTGACAGCGCAAACATATACCTATTCTATCTGGCAACATACTTATTGTCCATGGAAACATCTTTATTACAAATATTGGATGCAGCAAGAAACTACAACCATGATGGTAAAGACCTTTCATAATCTTATTCTTGGATGAGCATACCGAAAACTACATTGTCCAGATGGATGGACACATGTACTACTGCAATATCAAGTTCTCTATGCCTTAACTGTCAAACCTTTCCACTCTAATAACGATTCTATGTTTCCTTGAAGATTCTACTCTCACCCTGTACCTATCATTATTGATAAGAAGGATGAATGAGAAGTTGAAGAAATTCAAGACCACCATCTTTGGCATGGAAATGATTAGTTCCTAGTCAAATAGAAAGGTTACTCAATGAGCAAAAACAGCTCAGAACTACTCGAAGAGCTGGAGGATGCTATGGACATGGTGAACAAGTGGTGGAAAGACAACATGCTAAATGATTCTCTACCACCCATAATTAATTATATCATGATGTACTGGATACCAACTATGCCGGAAACTGAGCGATGGCAAGTTGAACTAAAAGCCGGGAATGGATTTTGGGCACCATACTTTTAGTTGGAATTCAAAAGCAGTGATAAGGAAAACCAGACTATGGAACAAGTCCTTGACAACCTCATCTAGTCACTATTTACCATCCAAATACCATAACAATATCAAACTATGTGGAACTCAATGTGAGGCTGGGACAACAGCTTGTTGGACTGTTGTTGAACTACGATGTTATCCAACCTGAAGACTACTTCGCTATCCTCTGGGTAGACTACTGCCCTGATTGCAATAATGCTTGGATAGATGTACAACATGAATCTGGTATTCGTAACAACTACGATCTACCTTTCTTTGAGTCTTGTTGTTTTCTTAGGATTTCTTCTTGTCCCTGGTATGACACTTATTGTAACCAGTACAGGTACTCGGTTATTGGTTTTGTTTTATGTTTTGTTTTAAGTATCGCTTTGATGCTTGGTTTGTTTTAAGTATTGTTTGATACTTGGTTTGGTTTCATGTTTTAAGTATTGCTTTGATACTTAAATTAGTTTCACCAAAGTATATCAATTGATACCTTTGATTAGCTTCGTTCATGCTAGATATGAACAGACTCGTATACTTAAAGACTGCCTGATTCCACGATGAAAAAGGCAGACTTCGACAGACAGTATTTCAATATACTTGGTTGAATGGTTACCTTTTGTTCCTCCGTACACCTTCGAAATCTCCTTTAGTTCTCAGCTCTCGGCTGCTCTCTGGTAGAGCAGGCCACCTGCCAACTATCGTACCTTTACCGATAACGTGACTAGCACCTTGTGAATACGTTACATTTTTTTAACCACAGTAAGTGGTTAAGAACCTGTCTCCGGATTTAGGCCTGATCAACATATCGATATCCACCTCGGAACGCTAGCAGAGAGAAGCGGCAGAATCACAGTATATTCGGCTTCATCTCAAAACCAATATAGAGTCATTGATGACCAGGAGTGGGAAGCAGATCCCACGGCAAGACCTTACAAGAAAGATACAACCTCGTTACTCTGCTAAGGAGCTGGGAGAACCTGCAAATACAGAAGAACCATGACCTCCAGGAGAGTTCCCTCCTACACTAGCGAAGAAGCCTTCATTCGAACCTCCGAACAATCCTGAATCCAGTAGTGAGTCAGACATGGCTAGCAGAGGAGGAGGACCCTCAGGAGGAGGAAAGTCCTGGGCTCAGCCTGAAGAAGAAGTATGTGCAGGATTTGAACCACCTAAGTTCAAACTCCCCCTACCAGTGAAGTTCACAGGAGAATCAAAAGACTACAAGCCTGAAGCTTTTGATCGATGGGCAACTGAACTCACACACTACCTACTCTTACAAGGAAATAATGTGGAAGACCCTACAACCGGACTTATCATTAGATCATTCTAGGAAGGAAAAGCAACTGATGCATATCACCAATGCTATAGAGCATTCTGTGGAAATGTAAGATTAAGAGAAACCATGGTCCTCGATTACCTGAAAGGCCAATTCCAATCCTCCATCACAAATGACCTCCTGTCACGAATATGGCTTACCATGAACAAGGTTTTCACGTGACACATGGTTATGAGTCACAGGTATGTTATTGTTTCATGCATATGACTTATTCGGGTTGTATGATTTGTTATGTGTGGGATTTGTGATGCTTTCGCACATGGCTCAAGTATGAGTCATGGGACATGCACCTGACGGGTATCCCTTGCGAGTGTGCCTTGCGGGTAAGTCTTACGTACATGATGTTTGTTTCGCACATGACCTCATTATGAGGTCATGGGTTTAGCGCATATGACTCAGTCGAGTCATATGACTTGTTTATTGTGTTATGATTGGCTTATGAGTTTTTGTACATGACCTTGCTATGAGCTCATGGGTTTTGAGCATGTGATCACTTTGGTCACATGATTAGTTTATTATGAGTTGGTTTCGCACATGTGACCACTTTATGTCACATGACTACGGGCAGGAAGAATACTATATAAGGAGGCCAATGCGGCCGAGGAAGATAGGTTCTTCACAATTTGTTCTAAGTACTTTTCCTATTTATTACTTTAACGAATCTAAAACACCTTTACCATCTTTATTTTTATTACAACGTTATTGTTACGCCAAGGAAGGGTCTTTACAAAGACAGGTTAGAGAAATCTTACAATAGGCGTTCCCGATAGAAGACAAGCGTCTTGTACTATCGGTAAGGTAGGCATAGGCCTAGAGCTATCATAAGATAAAAAAAGAAGAAGACAAAAAGAGAAGTATCAGTCCCCATCGCCAAGAACTAACTATTTATAGAGGGATCATTACATTACAAAGCGTCACCTAAGTGCGATGCCAAACGATACAAGACAGCATCCTGCAATCCAGTCAGGGAAGGAGATATTGACATCGACGATCAAAACCTTAACCTAGGAGGATTCAGCGATACCTTAGATCACGTCTCGACAGAACCCTCGAGAGCAGCAAGCCCAGTAACCCCAGAAAAAGGATCACCAGCCGATAGCTCGCCTGCAGGAACTCCACCACCACCCGAGAGAATGTCGGGACCCGCAGTACCTGGGCCATTGGCCCCAGCCGCTCCGGCACCAGGAACCAGCATACTTGGAATGACTGAAAATCAGTTTCAGGCATTTCTCGCAGCCACACGAAATACAGGGCAAGGAAATATCCAAAGACCAAAAGCAAAGGAGCCCGACACATAGGAAGGAACTGAAGACAAGCTGTGAATATTCTTAGCGCAATGTGAAGGATTCTTTGCCGTCAAGAGATATGGAGATCACCATGACGAGATCAAGATTCCATACGTGGAATCCCTACTCAGGGGACTTGCGGGACAATAGATTATGCCTTTCCAAGATGGAAGGAAGCAGAGGGAAGGGGTCACGTATGAAGAGTTCAAGATGACACTCTTCGAACAATTTGGAGATCCCAACGCCAAAGAAACAGCAAGACGAAAGCTAGAAAAACTCCAAGAAGGAAAGCAAACATTCTCGGCATACTGGAATGAATGCCGACTGTTGGAATACGAGGCTGAGTTTGATGATACTACTCTCTACATCATCCTCTTGAGAAACTGCAGCAAGAGACTTCGAGAGGCATGGGGAATCTCTGACCTGCGCTATAGGACAGCCGAACAATTTGCAAGATGGGCAATCAATAAGGAAAGCAAATTAAACATGGTTCGAGGCAACTCGGAAAACACTATAGCTCATAGGCTGGTCCAATCATCCAGGAATATGGACGGGACTTTCAAACCACAAGCAACTCAAGGAGAAGGTCGAGCATTACCACAAGGCGAGCTAATGGAGTTAGACAAATCAAAAGCAGAACCTGCTCTGAACCTGTCTAAGGTGGAATATGCCAGAAGAATGAACCACAAGCTCTGCCTG
The DNA here is from genome assembly GCF_000151645.1 of Tuber melanosporum. Lineage (NCBI taxonomy): Eukaryota > Fungi > Ascomycota > Pezizomycetes > Pezizales > Tuberaceae > Tuber > Tuber melanosporum. Next base: position 623,221 of record NW_003298886.1, on the reverse strand, counting down.
AGGTGCGGAAAAGCAGGACATCGGATACGAGAATGCAGAAGCTGACCCGACAACGGATACCAAGGAAACACAGCTGCTGGAAATAATCGTTTCCAGAATCAAAAAAGAAGCAACATCCGCGAAATGACAGCAGAGGATTTACCGGGGGAAAACGACAAGGGTCCCCAGTAGATGGTGGTCTGGGAGACCCAAGATGTGGACCTGGAAAACCCATCAAATTAGCAAACTACTATACGGCACTATACACGCACAGCGGAGAAGAAGATGGAGATTATGTGATGATCAAAACAAAGAAATACAATGAAGAAAACAAAGAAACAACAATATATGCAATGCTCGACTCTGGGGCCACTGAAGATTTCATTGACAAAGAAATCTGCGACAAATACAGCCTCTTCACCAAACAAGCAAAGAAAGTGAGACAAGTCTACTTAGCAGATGGGAAGTCAAGCGCTATGGGTCCTATAACCCATATGGCGACAGTACCAATAGACATTGACAGCCATAGGGAAATGGCAACCTTTCAGGTAGCAGATCTCAAGAACCATGAGATAGTCCTAGGAATGCTATGGTTACTAAAACATAATCCAATGATAGATTGGAACGAGAACAAGATGACCTTCACAAGTGAACTATGTATGACAAGATGTCTCAACAGTTCGCCGGTGGTCTACTCAACACCAATACGAGAAGCGGAAGAAGAAACTTTGCTTGCAAGGTTCGCCGAGATGTGGCAAGACAAGAGAGTCCGGATACAAAGGATAGATCAAGAGGCAAGAGTGCCTACCAAGGGTTCCAAAGGGGCAGCAGGCCACGACCTATATGCCAATAAAGGAATCAAGATACCTGCCAATGGGCAGGCAACGATAGCAACGGGAATAGCCATTGGACTTCCAGAAGGCACCTATGGATGGATAGCACCCCGCAGTGGTCTAGTGGTCAAACATCGGCTCATAACCATGGCAGGAGTGATTGATGTCGATTATACAGGTGAAATCAAAGTGGTCCTAGCCAACCTAGCTCAAGAGGACTACCAAGTCCAGAAAGGTGATCGAATCGCACAGTTGATAATAGAGAAAATCAACAAAGAAGATCTGCATAAAGTAGATCATCTGGAAGAAACTACCAGAGGAAACAAGGGATTTGGAAGTACAGACCAAAACCAGCTCGATACAACAAAAAGAATTAAGATCAAAGAGATCACAGCACAAGCCTTTGGACGGTACTATCGAAGAGGAGATACAACAGGAATTCTCAAATGGACATATAAAGACGAAAAAGTAGTTCTAGCAAAAATCAACATCAGCACAGAACTAGCAATCCAAGACATGAAATACCAGAGCAAAAAAGGATGGAAACAATTGGTTCCAAAAGAATATCACCAATTCACGAATCTATTCCAAGAAGAGGAAGCTATGGAGCTACCACCTCGAAGACCAGAAATCGATCACGAAATTCAGCTGGACAAAGATGAAAAAACGGGAAAGACAAAAGAGATTCCATACAAGAAGTTATACCCGCTAGGAGAAGCAGAGCTTGAAGAACTTAGGAAGTACATCGAGCAAAACTTAAAGCGAGAATGGATCAGGGACTCTTTCACGTCAGGAGGATCCCCAATACTATTCGTCAAAAAGAAAGATGGAAAAATGAGACTCTGCGTCGACTACAGAGCCCTCAATTTGGTTACCAAGAAAGACGGATATCCACTACCCTTGATTGAAGAAGCACTGGACAGACTGCGGTCAGCAAAATACTTCACCAAACTCGACATCAAGGATGCATACCACAATATACACATCAAAGCAGGAGACGAATGGAAAACTACATTCGCCTCAAGATACGGAATGTTCGAATACTTTGTTATGCCCTTCGGGCTAACCAACGCACCGGCTTTATTCCGGAGATGGATCAACAAAGTACTTAATAAGTACCTCGACATCTGTTGCATCGTATACTTGAACGATGTACTCATGTATTAGGAAAATATACAACAACACTAAAAGGATATCAGCAATATCATGGCCGCAATACAAGGATCAGGAATGAAGATCAAACTAACAAAATGCGAATTCCATACAGAAGAGACAGAATACCTCGGATTTATCATCAATCGAAGTGGGGTCCAGGTCAACCCTGTCAAAATAGTAGCCATATGGGATTGGGCCAAACCAAACAACAAGACAGATGTTCAATGCTTTATGGGATTCTGCAACTTTTATCGAAGGTTCATAGAGGGATTTAGCAGGCTTGCAAAACCACTCTATAACCTAACGAAGAAAGACAAGAAATGGGAATGGGGAGAAACCGAACAAAAAGCATACGATGCAATACGGACACATCTAACATCGGCACCCATACTGGTTCATTTTGACCCAAACCAAAGAACAATGATCGAAACGGATGCCTCAAAATATGTATTCTCTGGCATACTATCGCAACAATGCGATGATGGAAAATGGAGGCCAGTGTCTTACCAACCCAAGACAATGACCCCCACAGAGAGCAACTACGATGTTGCAAACAAAGAACTATTAGCAATAGTTTTCCAGCATTAAAAGAATGGAGGAGATACATTTTAACCAACGACCATCTAGTCCGAGTTCTGACCGACCACAAGAACCTGGTCCCGTTCATGACTACGAAAGAACTGAACGACTGCCAGATAAGATAGATGGAACACCTCCGCAAATACAACTTCAAAATCGAATACCAACCAGGCAATGAGAGTGGAAAACCAGATGCTCTCACAAGGATTGCAAGCGACAAACCACAAACAAAAGAAGATAAAAGAATCAAACCAAAAACACGAACACTATTACCAAAAACCTACTTCGAGGCGATAGAGGTTGTCCAAGTCACATCAACGGAGGAAAGAGGGATAGAGAACACAAATGAGAAAGGTGGAACAATTCAGGCGATAAGAGAAGCCTTAGAGAAAGGGAAAAAGAAGATGAAAGGAATTGCTTTGGGTTTATGCCAATGGAAGGATGGAAATATGTGGTACCATGGAAAACAATGGATTCCGGAAGAAGAGAGGATAAGGACAAATATCATACGACAACACCATGATATCCGAACGGCAGGATACGGAGGAACGGCTAAAACCACGGAATTCATCACGAGGTCATTCTATTGGCCAGGACTGCGTGAAGATGTCAAAAGATATGTCAAAAACTGCGACATATGCCCCTAGGACAAAAACAGCTAAATACGCACCATATGGATTACTAAAATCAAACGAAGTGCCCGAACAACCATGGGACACAATTACTATAGATTTCATCACAGACCTACCGGCATCGGAAAATTGCGATAGCATCCTGGTTGTGGTGGATCGTCTGACCAAAATGAGTCATTTTATTCCTGTCAGAAAAGATATCAATACGAGGGATTTTATACAAACATTCTTCAGAGAGGTTTTTCGACTTCACGTCCTCCCAAAGAATATCATTACCGATCGAGGAACACTATTCACATACGGACTCTGGAAGAAAGTAACGGGAGAAATGGGGATACAAAACAGAATGAGCACAGGGTTCCACCCACAAATAGATGGACAAATAGAACGGGTAAATGCAATACTCGAACAATATTTAAGGGCTTATGTTAATTATCAACAAGATGTTTGGTACAAGCTGCTATCTATAGCCGAATTCGCATACAACAATGGAAAACAACAAACAATTGGCACAACACCCTTCTTCGCAAATTACGGACAACATCCACAAAGTCAGACCACATATCATACGATTAATGATGTGATGCCAGACAAAACCGACATGGGGAAACTACACGAAACTTTACAATACGAAATGAGTCAAGTACAAGAACGACAGAAGGAGCAATACGATAAGCACGGAAGACCAGATCGGAACATACAACCAGGAGATATGGTATGGCTAATACCACACAATATCCGTACAACGCAACCATCAAAAAAATTGGACTACAAGAAAATAGGATTATTCCTGATACTGGAAAAAGTGGGCAGTTGAGCTTATAAACTCGACCTTCCCCTCTCAATGCGAATACACACCACATTCCACATCTCACTCCTTGAATTGCTCAACAACAATAAGTTTCCTTCACAAACACTTATTCCTCCCCCTCCAATCGAACTCGACGGAGAACCAGAATACGAACTCGATGAAATAGTCAATTCCCGCTTCTTCCACGGCCACCTCAAATACCGAGCCAAGTGGACAGGATATTCGCCTGAACACAATAGAACTTGGTACTTCGCACAGAACTTTGAACACAAACAAGATGCCATCTCAACCTTCCACCAGCGATACCCAGGCAAGCCCGGCCCAGGTGACGATCACGTTCAACCAAGACAAAGGCGAGGAAAAGACTCCTGTGCCAATATAACAGCACAAGGGCTAGGGCGATAGCCGCCGCCAAACCACACCCACCAGCCCCGAATACTCATTCATGGGGCCAACCGACAAAGAACTCAAGGAAAGAGAACAACAAGCACAGTATAACGTCATGTTATAGATGGTATGCTACGATGATGGGTGCCAAACACATTTTGGTGACAAAGAAGACTTGGGATGGTTGCCGAGGGAATGTCGAAAGTGTCGCCCGCGCCCGGACCACGTCCTGAAGTATTGGCAACAATGCTTCAGAAATGGGTGCAGAATGCACAGGGCGCAGAAAATATCTGCGGGATTCTACCCGCAGAAGGATGGAAGCCGGAAAGAGTCAGAAGGAGAGGATGCCAGAAAGGCATGGGCCGTAACGATGCGGTCCAGGGAGGGAGGGGCCTCAAAATCCTCAGCAGACATGGAACCGGACATCAGGAGCCTACACAGGCAGATATGGGCACTCGGAGAACAACTGGGCCAAGTCGAGGCCACAATTTCGGCAAACGACAAAACGATCACGGAGCTAAGACAGCTAAATGATAATCAGCGGCACACAATTGAAATGGTGAATCTGACGCTAGAATCAGTAAGGGTCAGATGGCAGACAGCAGACGAAAGGTTCCACAAGCTGAGAAGGAGCATGCGCGCGGCAGGACGGGAACTATTAAAACTGGGAGAAAAAGTCTAATGGGACTCAGGCTTAGGAGGAGGGGAGCTAATGTTATGAACGTGGCTTAGCATGAAAAAGGTTTTCATGTGACACATGGTTATGAGTCACAGGTATGTTATTGTTTCATGCATATGACTTATTCGGGTTGTATGATTTGTTATGTGTGGAATTTGTGATGCTTTCGCACATGGCTCAAGTATGAGTGATGGGATGTGCACCTAACGGGTATGTCTTGCGAGTGGGCCTTGCGGGTAAGTCTTACGCACATGATGTATGTTTCACACATGACCTCATTATGAGGTCATGGGTTTAGTACATATGACTTGTTTATTGCATTATGATTGGCTTATGAGTTTTTGTACATGACCTCACTATGAGCTCATGGGTTTTGAGCATGTGATCACTTTGGTCACATGATTAGTTTGTTATGAGTTGGTTTCGCACATGTGACCACTTTAGGTCACATGACTACAGGCAGAAAGAACACTATATAAGGAGGCCAATGTGGCCGAGGAAGATAGGTTCTTCACACTTTGTGTAACATGTTCGCAAGGTGCTAATCACGTTATTGGTAAAAGGTACAATAGTTGGCAGGTGGCCTGCTCTTCCAGAGAGGAGGCGAGAGCTGAGAACTAATGGAGGCTCCGAGGGTGTACTGAGAAACAAAGAAGTAACCATTCAACCAAGTATATTGAAATACTGTCTGTCGAAGTCTGCCTTTTCTATCGTAGAAACAGGCGGTCTTTAAATACACAAATCTGTTCATGTCTAGCATGAACGAAACTAATCAAAGGTATCAATCGATACCATTTGGTAAAACTCCTTAAGTATCAAAGCGATACTTAAAACAAAACATAAAACAAAACCAAGTATCAAACGATACTTAAAACAAACCAAGTATCAAACGATACTTAAAACAAACCAAGTATCAAACGATACTTAAAACAAAACATAAAACAAAGCCAAGTATCAAACGATACTTAAAACAAACCAAGTATCAAACGATACTTAAAACGAAACATAAAACAAAACCAATAACCGAGTACCCGTACCGGTTACACTTTGTTCTAAGTACTTTTCCTATTTATTACTTTAATGAATCTAAAACACCTTTACCATCTTTATCTTTATTACAACGTTATTGTTACGCCAAGGAAGGGTCTTTACAAAGGCAAGTTAGAGAAATCTTACGATAGGCGCTCCCGATAGAAGACAAGAGTCTTGTACTATCGGTAACGTAGGCATAGGCCTAGAGCTTTCATAAGATAAAGAAAGAAGAAGACAAAAAGAGAAGTATAGTTCCCTGTCGCCAAGAACTAACTATTCATAGAGGGATCGTTACACCTCCTATACAACAAATTTGTAACCGGTATGGGTACTCGGTTATTGGTTTTGTTTTATGTTTTGTTTTACGTATTGCTTTGATACTTGGTTTGTTTTAAGTATCGTTTAATACTTGGTTTTGTTTTATGTTTTGTTTTAAGTATCATTTGATACTTGGTTTTGTTTTATGTTTTGTTTTAAGTATTGCTTTGATACTTGGTTTGTTTTAAGTAATGCTTTGATACTTGGTTTGTTTTAAGTATCGTTTAATACTTGGTTTTGTTTTATGTTTTGTTTTAAGTATCGTTTGATACTTGGTTTTGTTTTATGTTTTGTTTTAAGTATCGCTTTGATACTTAATTAGTTTCACCAAAGTATATCGATTGATACCTTTGATTAGTTTCATTCATGCTAGACATGAACAGATTTGTGTATTTAAAGACCGCCTCTTTCTATGACAGAAAAGGCAGACTTCGACAGACAGTATTTTAATATACTTGCTTGAACTGTTACTTCTTTGTTCCTCCATACACCTTCGAAGCCTTCTTTAGTTGTGAGCTCTCGCCTCCTCTCTGGAAGAGCAGGCTACCTGCCAACTATCGTATCTATTACCAATAACATGATTAGCATCTTGCGAATACGTTACATTTTTTTAACCTCAGCAAGTGGTTAAGAACATGTCCCCGGATTTAGGCCTGATCAACCTATCGATATTCACCTCAGAACGCTAGCTGAGAGAAGCGGCAGAATCACAGCACATTCGGCTTCATCTCAAACCCAAGATAGAGTCCTTTT
>NW_003298886.1:612329-616024 GCF_000151645.1 Tuber melanosporum | reverse complement strand
GCCGGAAGAACCTGCAAACATGGAAGATACGCAACCTCCAGGAGAATTCCCTTCTACTCCAGCAAAGAAGTCTACCTTTGAACCTGCAATTGACCCTGAGTCTTGTAGCGAATCAGACATGGCTAGTACAAGAGGAGGGCCTGCAGGAGGAGGGCTTTCTAGAGGAGGAAAATCTCGAGCTCAAGAAGAGGAAGTACCCACAGTATTTGAACCTCCTAAGTTTAAACTCCACGTCCCAGCAAAGTTTACAGGAGAAGGAACAGACCTTAAACCCGAAGCCTTTAACTGATGGGCAACGGAACTCACACACTATCATCTCCTGCAAGGGAAAGATGTAGAAGACCCTACAACCGGACTATACATTGGATCATTTTGCGAAGGAAAGGCAACCGACGCATACTACCAATGCTATATGGATTACAGCGGAAATGTAAGATTAAGAGGATCTACAGTTCTCGATTACCTGAAAGGCTGATTCCAATCCTCTATTACCAACAACCTCCTATACAACAAATTCAACCAGCGCCAGCAAGTTAATGGAACGTATGTCAAGAGAATTACAGATGTAGCTACGGATCTATTGATGTATAAGGACCGAATGAGGAAAGGACGCATTTCCAACTACATCCTTAAGTGATGATTCTATGATACTATATATTCTACCCTCCGCCGAGAGGTTGAACCACTCGAGGAAGACAACAACAATATCGCAATAATAATTGTAAGAGCAGAATAAAAGGATGCCATCCTCCATGAAACCAAGGAATATAAATCACAGACATCCTCCAGCAGGAATAGCCAACCACGATACCAGCCCTCCAGCACATCTGAAGACAATACCCCACGGGGTTTCAACAAGAAAACCAAATTTTCCAAAGAATTGAGAGGGCAGAAAGGAGAATGTTTCGAATGTGGAAAAACAGGATACATGGCAAAGAACTACCCTACGAAGAAAGAGGAAGGTAAAGCGATTAAGCCAGAAGTATCGGCCAACAATATTGAGGATGATAGTGATAATGCCCAATCCACAAATATGAGGAGATCCATAGCGGATATATCGATGTGGAGTGCAACAGTGTCCAACCTCCAGCTACATTCAAAGTACATACCACTTTGGAAGGAACTATTCTGGTTAATGGCAAGAAGGCTCGAGTCCAATTTGACACTGGTGGGATCGGAAGTGACATGATCAGCAATGCTTTTGTCTCTGTCCATGGACTCTAAACCCGAAACCTTAACCAACCCATACCAGTCAATATAGCAGTAAAGAGATCATGATCTACAAGCCATAAAACCTGCAGCCCGACTATTCAACTTGGTTCTGCCATCCTACCCCCCCAGGAAATTCTAGTCAGCAACTTAGCCAAATATGATGCCTTAATAGGGATGCTATTCCTGAACCGCCATAAAGCTATAATCAAATGCAGGGACTCAACCATCGATTTCCCCGACCAAAAGGTCAGAGATTCTTGCAAGCTAACAAGCGGAGAATACCGAGCCGCAGTTTGTGAAGCAACAGCCCAACACATATTGGATGAATACTGTGATGTTTTCCCTGATCAGATTCCCGAAGAACTACTGCCTATGAGAGAAGTGAACCACCACATCCGTCTTCGAGACCCCTCCAAGCTTAAGAACCAACCAACCTACTCTATCTCTGAGGCATACAAAAGCCCACTATGTAACTGGATCAACCAACAACAAAGAAGAGGAGTCATCTACCGAGCAGAGGCTCCAGGTACCACTCCTATGTTTGTTCAATCCAAAGCAGATGGCAAAAGAATCCGCCCCTTGGTTGACCTCAAACTAGGGAATGAAAACACGGTTATGGACAGCTCAGCTATCCCAAACCAAACCCAAATCCTGAATGCAGTTGGACGGGCTAGATTCCAAAGCAAGATTGATCTAAGCAATGCCTACTTCCAGACAAGGTTAGATCCAGAAAGCGAATACTACAACAGTTTCAAAACACCATTCGCATGTTTCATTAGCCGAGTTATGTTGCAAGGTGATATGAATGTGCCTGCGACCTTTATGCGAATTATAGAAAACCTCCTACGCGAATACCTCCACCATTTTGTCTCGGTCTACATTGATGATATTCTCATCTTCTCAAATACCAAAATAGAACATACCTACCATATAGGTTTGGTTTGTACCAAACTAAGGGAAGCTAAATCCTACACTAGCAGAAACAAATCAACTCTATTTGCCGATAAACTCGATATCCTAGGATATGTGATAGATGACGAAGGGATACATGCAGCCCCTAGAAAAATATCCTGTTTAACAGAAGGGACAACACCCCAGAATCAAAAGGAACTCATGAAATTCTTAGGACTAGTCAACTATATCTCTCAGTTTCTACCACACCATGCCACTATGACAGCGCCGTTCACAGACCTTACCGGCGTTGCAGAATTTGTCTGGACCCACAGTCATGACCAAGGCTTTACCAACATCAAGGAATTGATTAAAAATGCCAATATTATACGACCTATCGACTACAGCAAACCAGAACCGATATGGCTGATTACTGACACATCGGATGTAGGAGTTGGAGCATGGGTTGGACAAGGAGCCTCTCATGAAACAGCAAAACCAGCGGCATTCCACAACAGGAAGTTCACTAATTCACAAATCAACTATAGAACTATAGACAAGAAAGCCCTTGCTGTGATTGATGCTCTTGCCGCATTCAACCACATCCTGATGGGTAATACCTTCACCATTGTCACCAACCATCAACCCCTTACTAACCTTAAAACGGAAAAGGTTCCTGGAATGAGAAGAACGCGATGGATTGGAGAAATCAGCAAATATGATCCAAAAATCATCTACACCCCTGGAAGGACAAACTATTTAGCTGATGCTCTCTCCCACTTATATGAGAACCAAGAACTCACAGATCCTCCTCTTGTTCATGACCACATAAGACAAAGCGAAGACACTCCTGATGACACCTCCTATGAACAAGAACCATCGATGGCTAGCGCCACCTCTGCTGCTCCCTCCAATCCTTTCTCGTACACCATGTACAGAGCTGCCGGAACAGAATGAGAAAAGGACATTGATGACGAATAGAAAGACAATTGCACCCTCCGGAGCACACCTCCTCACGAGCTTGAACAAAGCTGACTCCACTGGTCCCACTGTTACCTCGATATCTACCCTTTTCACCAGACTGAGATTAAATTCGGCAATAGATACCAGCAACCGTACTATATGTCTGCTGAAGATTCCAAAAACACCAGCTTCGACACCACAGAAGAAGCAGAAGACATAATTGATGAAAATGGATTGACCCAACCTCCCCTTGCTCTTAATCCTGTTCCAAGACGACACCAAGGTCTTGAAGAACTCAAACAAGCAGAAGCTCAAATGGATGCAATATCTTATCTACATCCTCAGCAGTCAGCCCCGCCATCCTTTCCTCCCATAATTGATTCACGACCACTATACGGTGGGCCCTTATATGTATATAACAATGAAACCATTGGTTCTGTCATGTCCCCCACGATTGCGGAGCATTGGCGGCAACTCTATGAAACCTTTGAAAAAGAAGAAGCCCCGATTGGACGAACAAGAGGATACCTGATTGAGGATGAATGAGATGTTAGATTAAGAAAAGAATTAACCTCCTCTTTGCGCAGCTAAATGATCCCATCTCACATGTCGGAACAGCATCGGTCAAG
>NW_003298886.1:598188-612235 GCF_000151645.1 Tuber melanosporum | reverse complement strand
CACAGACGATAGTGGTTCAGGCGCCCACGAGTAAAGACCTCTACTTCAAAGCTATGGATAGCTCCAGGTATGGAGTCCTCGCCCCCTATAACATATCTAACGGAATGGTCTATACCAGCACCCGCTATGGTAAACATTGCCTATACATTTCAAAAGGCTATATGTGTAACCGGTACAGGTACCTGGTTATTGGTTTTGTTTTATGTTTTGTTTTAAGCATCGCTTTGATACTTGGTTTGTTTTAAGTATTGTTTGATACTTGGTTTTGTTTTATGTTTTGTTTTAAGTATCGCCTTGATACTTGGTTTGTTTTAAGTATCGTTTGATACTTGGTTTTGTTTTATATTTTGTTTTAAGTATCGCTTTGATACTTGGTTTGTTTTAAGTATCGCTTGATACTTGGTTTTGTTTTATGTTTTGTTTTAAGTATCGCTTTGATACTTAAGGAGTTTTACCAAAGAGTATCAATTGATACCCTTTGATTAGTTTCGTTCATGTGAGACATGAACAGATTTGTGTATTTAAAGACCGCCTGTTTCTACGATGGAAAAGGTAGACTTCGACAGACAGTATTTCAATATACTTGGTTGAACGGTTACTTCTTTGTTCCCCAGTACACCCTCGAAGCCTCCTTTAGTTCTCAGCTCTCGCCTCCTCTCTGGAAGAGCAGGCCACCTGCCAACTATCGTATCTATTACCGATAACGTGATTAGCACCTTGCGAACACGTTACATTTTTTTAACCTCTGCAAGTGGTTAAGAACCTGTCCCCGGATTTAGGCCTGATCAATCTATCAATATCCACCTCAGAACGCTAGCGGAGAGAAGCGGCAGAATCACAGCATATTCGTCTTTATCTCAAACCCAAGATAGAGTCTTTGACGACCAGGAGTGGGAAGCAAATCCCACAGCAAGACCTTACAAGAAAGAAACAACTCCGACGCTCTGCTAAAGAGACGGGCGATCCTACAAACACGGAAGATACACAACCTTCAGGAGAATTCCCTTCTACTCCAGCAAAGAAGCCTTTCTTTGAACCTCCAAACGACCCCGAATCCAGTAGCGAATCAGATATGGCTAGCACAGGAGGAGGGCCTTCTGGAGGAGGGAAATCTCGGGCAAGGCCTGAAGAAGAGGAAGTACCCGCAGCATTTGAACCCCGTAAGTTTAAACTCCACCTCCCAGCGAAGTTCACAGGAGAAGGAAAAGACCTCAGACCTGAAGCCTTTGACCGATGGGTAACAGAACTCTCACACTTCCTACTCTTACAAGGAAAAGATGTGGAAGAGCCTACAACCGGACTTATCATTGGATCATTCTGCAATGGAAAGGCAACCGACGCATACCACCAATGGTATAAGGATTTCGGCGGAAATGGTAGATTAAGAGGAACTAGAGTTCTCGATTACCTGAAAGGACGATTCCAATCCTCTATAACCAACGATCTCCTATACAACAAATTCAACCAGCTCCAGCAAGTTAACGGAAGGCATATCAAGCGAATCACCGATGTGGCTACGGACCTAATGATGTATAAGGACCGGATGGAGAGAGGAAGTATCTCCAAATACATCCTGAAGCGATGATTTTACAACACCATGCACCCTACCCTCCGGCGAGAAGGGAACCACTTGAGGAAGACGGCGATGATATTGCAGTAATAATTGTAAGAGCAGAACGAAAGGACGCCATTCTCCATGAGACCAAGGCCTACAAAACACAGACATCCTCTAGTAGGAACAGCCAGCCACGACACAAAGCATCCAGCAACTCTGAAGACATGACCTCACGAGTTTTCAAGAAGAACACAAAATCCTCCAAAGAATCGAGACGGCAAAAAGGAGAATGTTTTGAATGTGGAAACATGGGACCCATGGTAAAGAACTGTCCTACGAAGAAAGGAAAAGGAAAGGCAATTAAGCAAGAGGTGTCGGCCAATAATGTTGAAAGTGATAAGACCCAATCCAGTAAATATGAAGAGATCCATATCAGCTATATCGATGTGGAATGCAACAGTCTTTGACCTCCGGCCACATTCAAAGCACACACCGCTTTAGAAGGTACTATCCTGATCAATGGCAAAAGGGCTCGAGTCCTATTCGACACTGGCGCAATCTGAAGAGATATGATCAGTAATGCCTTTGTCTCTGTCCATGGACTCCCAACTCGAGACCTTAACCAACCCATACCAGTCGATATGGCAGTAAAAGGATCACGATCCACAAGCCATAAAACCTGTAGTGTGACCATTCAACTTGGTTCTGCCGTCTTACCCCCCCAGGAAATGCTGGTTAGAAACCTAGCCAACTACGATGCCCTAATAGGCATACCATTCCTGAACCGCCACGAAGCTATAATCAGATGTGGGGAATCAACCATGGATTTCCCAGATCAGAAGGTCAGAGTCTCATGCAAGCCAACAAGCGGAGAGTACCGAGCTGCAGTCTGTGAAGCAACTATCCAAAAACTATTGGATGAATACTCTGATGTTTTCCCTGATCAAATACCCGAAGAACTACCGCCTATGAGGTGAACCACCACATCCGCCTCCGAGACCCCTCCAATCTCAAGAACCAACCCACCTACTCTATTCCTGATGCATACAAAAGCCCACTTTGTGATTGGATCAACCAACAACAAAGAAGAGGAGTCATCTACCGAGCAGAAGCCCCAGGTGCCGCTCCTATATTGGTTCAACCCAAAGCAGATGGCAAAAGAATCCGCCCCTTGGTTGACCTCAAGCTACGGAACGAAAACACGGTTATGGACAGCTCCGCTATTCCAAACCAAAAGCCAGATCCTAAATGAAGTTGGACGGGCTAGATTGCCAAGTAAGATTTACCTAAGCGATGCCTACTTCCAAACAAGAATAGATCAAGAAAGCGAACGCTACAACAGTTTCAAAACACCCTTCGGAAGTTTCATTAGCCGAGTTGTGTTACAAGGTGATATGAATGCGCCTGCTACCTTTATGCGAATTATGGAAAACCTCCTGAGCGAATCCCTCCACCATTTTGTTTGGGTCTACATTGATGATATTCTCATCTTCTCGAACACTGCAACAGAACACCCCTACCATATAGGTTTGGTTTGTACCAAACTAAGGGAAGATAAATTCTACGCTAGCAGAAACAAATCAATTCTGTTTGCCGATAAACTCGATATCCTAGGACATGTTATTAATGATAAAGGAATACACGCAGCCCCTGAAAAAATAGCCTGTTTAACGGAATGGTCAATACCCCGGAATCAAAAGGAACTCATGCGATTCCTGGGACTAGTCAACTATATTTCCCAGTTCCTCCCACACCACGCCACTGTGACAGCACCGCTTACAGACCTTACCTGCAATGCAGAATTTGTCTGGACCTACACTCATGACCAAGCCTTTACCAACATCAAGGAATTGATTAAAAACGCCAATGTTATCCAACCTATCGACTATAGTAAACCAGAACCGATATGGCTGATTACGGATTCATCGGATGTTGGAGTTGGAGCATGGGTTGGGCAAGGGGCCTCCCATGAAATGGCAAGACTGGCGGCATTACACAGCATGAAGTTGACTTACTCACAGATGAACTATGGAACAACAGACAAGGAAGCCTTTGCTGTGATTGATGCTCTCGCCGCTTTCAACTACATCCTGATGGGCAATACCTTCACTATTGTTACCAACCACCAACCCCTCACTAATCTTAAAACAGAAAGAATACCTGGAAGAAGAAGAACAAGATGGATAGGCGAGATCAGCAAACACGATGCAAAAATCATCTATACCCCTGGAAGAACGAACTATTTAGCTGATGCTCTCTCCCGCCTATATGAGAATTAAGACATCACAGACCCCCCTCTTGTTCATGACCACACAAGACAAAGCGAGGACAGCCCTGACGACACCTCCTATGAACAAGAACCATCGATGGCTACCGCCAGCTCTACTGCTCCCTCCAATCCTTTCTCTTACACCATGTACAGTGCTGCTGGAACAGAACGAGGAAAGGACATTGATGAAGAATGGAAAGACAATTGCACGCTCCACAGCACACCTCCTCATGAACTTGAACAAAGCAGACTCCACTGGTCCCACTGTTACCACGACACCTGTCCTTTTCACCAGACTGAGATTAAGTTCGGAAACAGATACCAGCGACCGTACTATATGCCTGCTGATGATTCCAAAGACACCAGCTTCGACACAGCAGAAGGAGAAGAAGAAATGCTCGATGAAAATGAGTCAACCCAATCTCCTCATATCTGTAACGTGTTCGCAAGGTGCTAATCATATTATCGGTAAAGGATACGATAGTTGGCAGGTGGCCTGCTCTTCGGGAGATGAGGCGAGAGCTGAGAACTAAAGGAGGCTTCGTGGGTGTACTGAGAAACAGAGAAGTAACCGTTCAACCAAGTATATTGAAATACTGTCTGTCGAAGTCTGCCTTTTCTATCCTAGAAACAGGCGGTCTTTAAATACACAAATCTGTTCATATCTAGCATGAACGAAACTAATCAAAGGTATCAATTGATACTCTTTGGTAAAACTCCTTAAGTATCAAAGCGATACTTAAAACATAACATAAAACAAAACCAAGTATCAAAACGATACTTAAAACAAACCAAGTATCAAAGCGATACTTAAAACAAACCAAGTATCAAACCGATACTTAAAACAAAACATAAAACAAAATCAAGTATTAAAACGATACTTAAAACAAACCAAGTATCAAAGCGATACTTAAAACAAAACATAAAACAAAACCAATAACCGAGTACCCGTACCGGTTACATTCCCCAAAACAAAACAAATGTTTAAACAAACAAAACCTAATAATCATCAACAGCGGATTCCAAGAAACTCATGGCCTCAGTTTCTGCAAGGAATTCTTCGTCATAAGTATCACACCAGGGGCAGGAAGAAACCTTAAGGAAACCCTTAGAATCAAAGAAATATAAATCACAGTAGTCACGAATACCAGATTCGCGCTGTACATCAACCCAAGCGTGATCGCAATCAGGACAGTAATCTATCCAGAGGATTTCGAAATAGTCTTCAAGTTGGATAATATCGCGGTTCAACAACAGTCCAACAATCTGTTGTTGCAGCCTCACATTGACCTCCATATAGTTTGACATCGTTATGGTATTCGGATGGTGATTGGTGACTAGATAAGGTTGTCCAGAGCCTGCTCCATAGCTTGATTTTCCTCATCGCTTCTTTCGAATTCCGACTCAAAGTATGGTGCCCAAAATCCATCTCTAGCTTCGAGTTCTGCATGCCATCGCTCAGTTTCTGGCATGTTAGGTGTCCAGCACATGGTGATGTAGTTGATCATTGGGGGGAGGGATTCGTTTGGCATATTGTCTTTCCACCATTTGTTCACCATATCCATAGCGTGGTCTAGTCCTTCTAGTGGTTCCCAGCTGTTCTCACTCATCGGATATCCTTTCCATTTGACTAGGAACTGATCATTTCCATGCCAAAGGCGGTGGTCTCGGATTTCTTCAACCTCCCATTCATCTTTCTTTTCAATGATGATAGGTGTGGGTTGAGAGTGGGTTCTTCCAGGGAACTTGGAGTCGTCATTAGGGTGGAATCGTTTGACGGCAGAGGCGTGGAAGACAGCAGTATTGCGGCGGTACATGGGTCCATCCATCTGGACAGTGTAGTTTTCTGTATGTTCGTCAAAAGATAAGACTTTGAAGGGTCCTCGCCACCGCGGTTGCAATTTCTTGCTGTGTCCGACATTGGCCAAGATGAAACATGTTTCCATGTACCATGAGCATATGACCTGGTGTGATAGGGACATGTTTGCGTCGTCGCTTCTGAGCGGTGGTGGTACTTTGGAATCTGGCAGCTTTAACAGCGTGGAAGGCATCATTCCGGATTGCTTGATGGCAGTGAAGGTGTTCACAGAGGTGGGGACTGAGGAGTTCTTGAATAGTGTTGTAGGTAGGAGAGGGTATTGGCGGCCAAAGACTGCCTTATATGGTGACATTCCCACAGTATCTGAAAATCCGGCATTGATATATGCGGCCAGTTCAACAAGGGCTGGTTCCCAGTTGGTTTGCCGTTCATTGATCATGTTCCTAATTCCGGTCTTAACCTCGCGGATTTTTCGTTCTGCCTGGCCATTAGTCTCATGGTGTCCAGGGGCAGCCATAATGTGGTTTATTCCGAGGGAGGTCAAGGTTTGCTTCCAGAATCAAGCAGTGAAGTGGAGATCAGCGTCATTGACAATAGATAAGGGGTACCCATGGGGGGTAAACAGGTATCATTGGAGGTTATTCCAGGTGTCTTTGGAGGAATCGGTAACTGTCATTGGAATGAGCCAGGTATATCCAGAAAATCGGTACACAGCTACCGAGATGGTGTCAAATCCAGCGGATTTGTTGAATGGTCCTGCGAAATCGATGGCATATGATTCGAATATTTCACATGGTAGTTGGAGGGTCTGTGCCTTTCCTTCAGGTAGTTGTGTTCGCTCCTTGTTTGCCTGACAGAGTTCACATTGGTTGACGAAATCACGGAAATCTTTGCGCATCTCAGGCCAGTAAACATATTCTGAAGCATATTGAAGGTTGCAGTCCGCACTGTGGGGTCCTTTGTTGTGAATCTCGGATATGACATATTCTCTAATCGTCATTCCGTTGAACATATGGCCTTTTGGTATGTATAGGCAATGTTCACCGTAACGGGTGCTGGTAAAGACCATTCCATTGGATATGTTGTAGGGGGCGAGGTCTCCATGCCTGGAGCTATCCATGGCTTTGAAGTAAATCAGGTCATGGCGGTATCCTGCTATCATTTGGCTTTGGAAAGAGGAGGTTAATTCTTCTGTGGTCGATGTAACATCTCGATCATCCTCAATTAGGGATCCTCTTATTGGTTCGATAGGGGCTTCCTCTTCCTCAAAGGTTTCATAGAGTTGACGCCGATGCTCGGGAATAGTAGGGGGTATGACCGAGACAATAGTTTCATTGTTGTATACTCGTAAGGGTCCACCATATAGTGGTCGTGAATCGATTATGGGAGGAGAGGATGGTGGGGCTGACTGTGGGGGGTGTAAATAGGATATCGCATCCACGTAGGCTGCTGCTTGTTCGAGTTCTTCAAGACCTTGGTATCGTGTTAGAACAGGATTAAGGGTATGAGGAGGTTGGGTCGATTCATCTTCATTGATCATCTCTTCTGCTCCTTCTTCAGTGTCGAAGCTGGTGTCTTTGGAATCGTCAGCAGGCATATAGTACGGTCGCTGGTATCTGTTGCCGAACTTGATCTCAGTCTGGTGAAAAGGGCAGGTGTCATGATAACAGTGAGACCAGTGGAGTCTGCTTTGTTCAAGTTCGTGAGGAGGTGTTCTGCGGAGCGTGCAATTGTCTTTCCATTCTTCATTAATGTCCTTTCCTCGTTCTGTTCCGGCAGCACTGTACATGGTTTAAGAGAAAGGATTGGTGGGAGTGGCAGAGCTGGCGGTAGCCATTGATGGTTCTTGTTCATAAGAGGTGTCGTCGGGGCTGTCCTCGCCTTGTCTTGTGTGGCCGTGAACAAGGGGAGGGTTTGCGAGGTCTTGATTCTCGTATAGGCGGGAGAGAGCATCAGCTAAATAGTTCGTTCTTCCAGGGGTATAGATGATTTTTGCATCGTATTTGCTGATCTCGCCTATCCATCTTGGTCTTCTTCTTCCCGGTATCTTTTCTGTTTTAAGATTAGTGAGAGGTTGGTGGTTGGTAACAATAGTGAAGGTATTGCCCATCAGGATGTGATTGAAAGCGGCGAGAGCATCAATCACAGCAAGGGCTTCCTTGTCTGTTGTTCAATAGTTCATCTGTGAGTTAGTGAACTTTCTGCTGTGTAATGCCGCCGGCCTTGCTGTTTCATGGGAGGCCCCTTGCCCAACCCATGCTCCAACTCCAACATCCGATGCATCAGTAATCAACCATATCGGTTCTGGTTTACTATAGTCGATAGGTTGAATAACGTTGGCGTTTTTAATCAAATCCTTGATGTTGGTAAAGGCTTGGTCACGAGTGTGGGTCCAGGCAAATTCTGCATTGCCGGTAAGGTCTGTAAGCGGCGCTGTCACAGTGGCATGGTGTGGTAGGAACTGGGAAATATAGTTGACTAGTCCTAGGAATCGCATGAGCTCCTTTTGATTCCGGGGTGTCGACCATTCCGTTAAACAGACTATTTTTCCTGGGGCTGCGTGTATTCCTGCATCATCTATAACATGGCCTAGGATATCGTGTTTATCGGCAAACAGGATTGATTTGTTTTTGCTAGCGTAGAATTTAGCATCCCTTAGTTTGGTACAAACCAATCCCATGTGGTAAGCATGTTCTATTTCAGTGTTTGAGAAGATGAGAATATCATCAATGTTGACCCAAACAAAATGGTGGAGGTATTCGCTTAGGAGGTTCTCCATAATTCGCATAAAGGTGGCGGGCGCATTCATATCACCTTTTAACATAACTCGGCTAATGAAACTTCCGAAGGGCGTTTTGAAACTGTTGTAGCGTTCGCTTTCTGGGTCTAACATTGTTTGGAAGTAGGCATCGCTTAGGTCAATCTTACTTCGGAATCTTGCCCATCCAACTGCATTTAGGATCTGGGTTTGGTTTGGGATAGCGGAGCTGTCCATAACCGTGTTTTCGTTCCGTAGCTTAAGGTCAACCAAGGGGCGGATTCTTTTGCCATCTGCTTTGAGTTGAACAAACATAGCAGCGGCACCAGGGGCTTCTGCCTGGTAGATGACTCCTCTTCTTTGTTGTTGGTTGATCCAATCACAAAGTGGGCTTTTGTATGCGTCAGGAATAGAGTAGGTGGGTTGGTTCTTAAGATTGGAGGGGTCTCGAAGGCGGATGTGGTGATTCACCTCTCTCATAGGTGGTAGTTCTTCGGGTATTTGATCAGGGAAAACATCAGAGTACTCATCCAATAGTCGTAGTGCAGTTGTTTCACAGACTGCGGCTCGGTACTCTCCGCTTGTTGGCTTGCATGAGACTCTGACCTTCTGATCTGGGAAATCAATGATTGATTCCCCACACCTGATTATAGCTTTGTGGCGGTTCAGGAATGGCATGCCTATTAGGGCATCGTATTTGGCTAAGTTTCCAACCAGCATTTCCTGGAGGGGTAGGACTGCAAAACCAAGTCGAATGGTCACACTACAGGTTTTATGGCTTGTGGATCGTGATCCCTTTACTGCCATATTGACTGGTCTGGGTTGGTTAAGGTCTCGGGTTGGGAGTCCATGGACAGAGACAAAGGCATTACTGATCATATCTCTTCCGATTGCACCAGTATCGAATAGGACTCATACCCTTTTGCCATTGATCAGGATAGTATCTTCCAGAGCGGTGTGTGCTTTGAATGTAGCCGGAGGTCGAACACTGTTGCATTCCACATCGATATATCCGATATGGATCTCTTCATATTCACTGGATTGGGCGTTATCGCTTTCAACATTGTTTGCCAACGCCTCTTGCTTAATTGCCTTTCCTTTTCCTTTCTTTGTAGGACAGTTCTTTGCCGTGTTTCCTGTTTTTCCACATTCAAAACATTCTCCTTTTTGCCGTCTCGATTCTTTGGAGGATTTTATTTTCTTCTTGAAAACCCATGGGATATCGTCTTCAGAGTTGCTGGAGGCTTTGTGTCGTGGCTGGCTGTTCCTACTAGAAGATGTCTGTGTTTTGTAGGCCTTGGTCTCATGGAGAATGGCGTCCTTTCGTTCTGCTCTTGCAATTATTACTGCAATGTCATCGCCATGTTCCTCAAGTGGTTCTACTTCTCGCCAGAGGGTTGGGTCCATGGTGTCGTAGAATCATCACTTCAGGATGTATTTGGAGATACTTCCTCTCTCCATCCAGTCCTTATACATCATTAGGTCCGTAGCCACATCGGTGATTCGCTTAACATGCGTTCCGTTAACTTGCTGGGGCTGGTTGAATTTGTTGTATAGGAGGTGGTTTGTTATAGAAGATTGGAATCATCCTTTCAGGTAATCGAGAACTGTAGTTCCTCTTAATCTTACATTCCCGTCGAAATCCTTATAGCATTGGTGGTATGCATCAGTTACCTTTCCTTCACAGAATGATCCAATGATAAGTCCGGTGGTAGGGTCTTCCACATCCTTTCCTTGTAAGAGTAGGAAGTGTGAGAGTTCTGTTACCCATCGGTCAAAGGCTTCAGGTCTGAGGTCTTTTCCTTCTCCTGTGAACTTCGCTGGGAGGTGGAGTTTAAACTTAGGGGGTTCAAATGCTGTGGGTACCTCCTCTTCTTCAGGCCTTGCCCGAGACTTTCCTCCTCCAGAGGGCTGACCGATTGTGAGTACGTATCGAGTTAGTAGAGACGCAATATCTGATTCGCTACAGGATTCGGGGTCGATTGGGGGTTCAAAGGAAGGCTTCTTTGCTGGAGTAGAAGGGAATTCTCCTGAAGGTTGTGTATCTTCCGTGTTTGCAGGATCGCCCGGCTCTTTCGCAGAGCGCTGGGGTTGTTTCTTTCTTATAAGGCCTTGCCGTGGGATTTGCTTCCCACTCCTAATCATCAAAGACTCTATCTTGGGTTTGAGATGAAGCCGAAGGTGCTGTGATTCTGCCGCTTCTCTCCGCTAGCGTTCTGAGGTGGATATTGATAGGTTGATCAGGCCTAAATCCGGGGACAGGTTCTTAACCACTTGCAGAGGTTAAAAAAATGTAACGTGTTCGCAAGGTGCTAATCACGTTATCGGTAAAGGATATGATAGTTGGCAGGTGGCCTGCTCTTCCGGAGAGGAGGCGAGAGCTGAGGACTAAAGGAGGCTTCGAGCGTGTACTGAGAAGCAGAGAAGTAACGGTTCAACCAAGTATATTGAAATACTGTCTGTCGAAGTCTGCCTTTTCTATCGTAGAAACAGGTGGTCTTTAAATACACAAATCTGTTCATGTCTAGCCTGAACGAAACTAATCAAAGGTATCAATTGATACTCTTTGGTAAAACTCCTTAAGTATCAAAGCGATACTTAAATCAAAACATAAAACAAAACCAAGTATCAAAACGCTACTTAAAACAAACCAAGTATCAAAGCGATACTTAAAACAAACCAAGTATCAAAGCGATACTTAAAACAAAACATAAAACAAAACCAAGTATCAAAACGATACTTAAAACAAACCAAGTATCAAAGCGATACTTAAAACAAAACATAAAAACGAAACCAATAACCGAGTACCCGTACCAGTTACAATATCCTTAACCCTGCTCCAACAAGATACCAAGGTCTTGAAGAACTCGAACAAGCAGCAGCCTACGTGGATGCGATATCCTATTTACACCCCCCACAGTCAGCCCCACCATCCTCTCCTCCCATAATCGATTCACGACCACTATATGGTGGACCCTTACGAGTATACAACAATGAAACCATTGTCTCGGTCATACCCCCTACTATTCCCAAGCATCGGCGTCAACTCTACGCAACCTTTGTGGAAGAGGAAGCCCCTATCAAACCAACAAGAGGATCCCTAATCGAGGATGAACGAGATGTTAGATCGACCACAGAAGAATTAACCTCCTCTTTCCGAAGCCAACTGATAGTAGGATATCGCCATGACCCGATTTACTTCAAAGCCATGGATAGCTCCAGGCATGGAGACCTCGTCCCCTACCACGTATCCAACAGAATGGTCTTTACCAGTACCCGTTACGGTGAACATTGCCTATACATACCAAAAGGCCATATGTTCAACGGAATGAGTATTAGAGAATATATCATATCCGAGATTCACAACCAAGGACACCACAGTATGGACCGCAACCTTCAATATACTTCAGAATATGTTTACTGGCCTGAGATGCGCAAAGATTTCCGCGATTTCGTCAAACAATGTGAACTCTGTCAGGCAAACAAGGAGCGAACACAACTACCTGAAGGAAAGGCACAGACCCTCCAACTACTATGTGACATATTCGAATCATATGCCATCCATTTCGCAGGACTATTCAACAAACCCGCTGGATTTGATACCATCTTGGTAGCTGTGTACCGATTTTCTGGATATACATGGCTCATTCCAATGAAAGTTACCGATTCCTCCAAAGACACCTGGAATAACCTCCAACGATACCTGTTTACCCCCCATGGGTAACCCTTATCTATTATCAGTGATGCTGATCCCCGCTTTACCGCCAGATTCTGGAAGCAAACCTTGACCTCCCTCGGAATAAACCACATTATGGCTGCCCCTGGACACCATGAGACTAATGGCCAAGCAGAAAGAAAGATCCACGAGGTTAAGACCGGAATTAGGAACATGATCAATGAACGACAAACCAACTGGGAACCAGCCCTTGTTGAGCTAGCAGCATATATCAATGCCGGATTTTCAGCCACCTTGGGAATGTCTCCATACAAGGCAATCTTCGGCTGCCAATATCCTCTCTTACCTACAACCCTATTCAAGAACTCCTCAGTCCCTGCCTCCAATGACCACTTAAACCACCACCAAGCGATTCGCAATGACGCATTCCAAGCTGTTAAAGCTGCCCAATTCGGAAGCACCACTACTGCTCAGAAACAATGACACAAACACGTCCCTATTCCACCTGGAGACATGCTCATGGTACACGGTAACACGTTTATTACCAATGTCGGACGCAGCAAGAAACTACAACCCCCATGGCGTGGACTCTTCAAAGTCATATCCTTTGACGAGCATACAGAGAACTACACTGTCCAAATGGATGGACGCATGTACTACCACCACACCTTAATACTGTAGCCCTCTGCTGTCAAATGATTCCACGCAAATGACAACTCTAAGTTCCCTGGAAGAACCCACTCTCGACCTGCACCTATCATCATTGACAAGAAAGATGAATGGGAAGTGGAAGAAATCTGAGACCACCGCCTTTGGCATGGAAATGATCAGTACTTGGTCAAATGGAAAGGATATCCAATGAGCGAAAACAGCTGGGAACTGCTAGAAGGACTAGAGCACGCTATGGATATGGTGAATGATTGGTGGAAAGACAACATGCCAAACAAATCCCTCCCTTCAACGATCAATTACATCACCATGTGCTGGACACCTACGATGCCAGAAACTGAGCGATGGCATGTGGAACTCAAAACTAGGGATGGATTTTGGGCACCATACTTTGAATCAGAATTCAAAAGCAGCGATCAAGAAAACCAGGCTATGGAACAAACTCTCGATAACCTTATCTAACAACTGTCCTCCATCCGAATACCATAACGATGTCAAACTATGTGGAACTCAATGTGAGGCTGCAACAACAGATTGTTGGACTGTTGTTGAACTGTGATATTATCCAACTTGAAGACTACTTCGAAATCCTCCGGATAGACTACTGTCCTGATTGCAACAATGCTTGAGTTGATGTACAGTACGAATCTCGTATTCGTGACTACTGTGATTTGCATTTCTTTGAGTCTAAGTGTTCTCTTAGAATTTCTTCTTGCCCCTGGTGTGACACTTGAGATGAAGAGGCAATGGCAGAATTTGTAGCCTTTAGTTTCTCAGACTCCACCTTTGACGATTATTAGGTTTTGTTTGTTTAAACAGTTGTTTTATTTTGGGGAATATAACCGGTATGGATACTCGGTTATTGGTTTTGTTTTATGCTTTGTTTTAAGTATCGTTTGATACTTAGTTTTATTTTATGTTGTTTCATGTATCGCTTTGACACTTGGTTTGTTTTAAGTAATGCTTTGATACTTGGTTTGTTTTAAGTATCGTTTGATACTTGGTTTTGTTTTATGTTTTGTTTTAAGTATCATTTGATACTTAGTTTTGTTTTATGTTTTGTTTTACGTATCACTTTGATACTTAGTTAGTTTCACCAATGTGTATCAATTGATACCTTTGATTAGTTTCGTTCGTTCTAGACATGAACATATTTGTGTATTTAAAGACCACCTGTTTCTACGACAGAAAAGGCAGACTTCGATAGACAGTATTTTAATTATACTTGGTTGAACGGTTACTTCTTTGTTCCTCAATACACCTTCCAAGCCTCCTTTAGTCCTCAACTCTCACCTCCTGTA
>NW_003298886.1:594961-598058 GCF_000151645.1 Tuber melanosporum | reverse complement strand
CGTCTTTAAATACACAAATCTGTTCATGTCTAGCATGAATGAAACTAATCAAAGGTATCAATCAATACACTTTGGTAAAACTCTTTAAGTATCAAAGCGATACTTAAAACAAAACATAAAACAAAACCAAGTATCAAACGATACTTAAAACAAACCAAGTATCAAAGCGATACTTAAAACAAAACATAAAACAAAACCAAGTATCAAACGATACTTAAAACAAACCAAGTATCAAAGCGATACTTAAAACAAAACATAAAACAAAACCACAAACCGAGTACCCGTACTGGTTACACCTCCTCTCTGGAAGAGTAGGCTACCTGCCAACTATCGTATCTATTACTGATAACGTGATTAGCACTTTGCAAATACGTTACAAAATTCAACCAGCTCTACCAAGTCAATGGTACGCATATTAAATGAAACACAGATGTAGCTACAGATCTGATGATGTATAAGGACCGAATGAAGAGAGGAAGCATCTCCAACTATATTCTTAAGTGACGATTCTATGGTGCTATGAACCCTACCATCCGGCGAGAAGTGGAACCACTTGAGGAAGATGGCGATTATATGGCAGAAATAATCGCAAGGGCAGAAGCAAAGGATGCCATCCTCCATCCGACCAAGGCATACAAGATACAGACATCCAGTAGCAGCAACAGGCAACTGCGACATAAGCCCTCCAACACCTCAGAAGAAGATACACCACGAGTTTTCAAGAAGAAAACAAAATCATCCAAAGAATCAAGACGACAGAAAGTACAATGCTTTGAATGCGGAGAAACAGGACACATGGCAAAGAACTCTCCCACGAAGAAAGGAAAAGGAAAAGCGATTAAGCACGAGGTATCGGCCAATAATATTGAAAGCGATGATGATGATGCCCAGTCCAGCGAATATGACGAAATTCATATCAGGTATATCGATGTAGAATGCAATAGTACCCGACCTCCTGCTACATTTAAAACACACTCTGCCTTAGAACCATTCTGATCAACGACAAAAAGGCTTGAGTCCTATTCAACACTATCGCGATTGGAAGAGATATAATCAGTAATGCTTTTACCTCTGTTCATTGAATTCCAACTCAAGATCTGAACCAGCCTATGCCTGTCAATATAGCTGTAAAGGGATCACGATCCACAAGCTATAAGACTTGTAATGCAACTATCCTACTTGGTTCTAACATTCTACCCCCTCAGGAGATGCTAGTTGGAAACCTAGCCAAATACGATGCCTTGATAGGGATGCCATTCCTGAACCGCCACAAAGTCATAATCAGATGCGGAGAATCAACCATCAATTTCCTAGATCAGAAGGTCAGAGTCTCATGCAAACCAACTAGCGCAGAATACCGAGCCACAGTCTGTGAGGCAACTGCCTAATGCCTATTGAATAAGTACTCAGATGTTTTCCCTGATCAGATTCCTGAAGAACTTCCACCTAAGAGAAAAGTGAACCACCACATCCACCTTCGAGACCCAGCAAACCTCAGGAACCAACCAACCTACTCCATCCCAGACGCATTTAAAAACCAACTATGTGACTGGATAAACCAGCAACAACGAAGAGGAGTAATCTACAGAGCAGAAGCACCAGGTGCCGCACCTATGTTTATCCAACCCAAAGCAGATGGAAAGAGAATCCACCCCCTTGTTGACCTTAAATTGCGAAATAAAAACACAGTTATGGATAGTTTGGCTATCCCAAACCAAAACCAAATCCTGAATGCAGTTGGACGGGCTAGATTTAGAAGTAAGATCAACCTAAGCAATGCTTACTTTCAGACAAGGTTAGATCCAGAAAGCGAATGCTACAACAGTTTCAAAACACCCTTCAGAAGTTTCATTAGCCGAGTTATGTTACAAGGTGATATGAATGCGCCCATCACATTCATGCGAATTATGGAAAACCTTCTAAGCGAGTATCTCCACCATTTTGTGTAGGTTTACATCGACGATATCCTCATTTTCTCAAACTCCGAAGCGGAACATACATACCATATCGGTTTGGTTTGTACCAAACTAAGGGAAGCTAAGTTCTATGCTAGTAGAAACAAGTCAACTCTCTTTGCCGACAAACTCGATATCCTGGGACATGTAATAGATGATGAAGGAATACATGCAGCCTCCAGAAAGATATCCTGTTTAACAGAATGGACAATACTCCGGAATCAGAAAGAACTCATCCGATTCTTGGGATTAGTCAACTATATTTCCCAGTTTCTACCACACCACGCTACTGTAACAGCACTACTCACAGACCCTACTGGTAATGCAGAATTTGTCTGGACCCATACCCACGACCAAGCATTTACCAACATCAAGGAATTAATAAGAAACCCCAATGTTATATGTCCTATCGTCTACAGTACATCAGAACTAATCTGGCTGATTACTGATGCTTTAGACGTCGGAGTTGGAGCATGGGTTGGTCAAGGACCATCACATGAAACAGCAAGACCGGCAGCGCTATACAGCAGAAGGTTCACCATCTCACAAATGAACTATGGAACTACAGACAAGGAAGCCCTTGCAGTGATCGATGCTCTTGCTACTTGCAACCACATCCTGATGGACAACACGTTCACCATTGTTACTGACCACTAACCACTCACTAATCTTAAAACAGAAAACATCCCGGGAAGGAGAAGAATACGATGGATAGGAGAAATCAGCAAATATGACGCAAAAATCATCTATACCCCTGGAAGAACCAACTATTTAGCTGATGCACTCTCCTGCCTTTACGAGAACCAAACACTCACAGACTCCCCTCATGTTTATAACCATACAAGGCAAAGCGAAGATAGTCCTGACGACACCTACTATGAACAAGAACCATCGATGGCCACAGCCAGTACTGCCTCTCCCTCCAATCCTTTCTCTTACACTACGTACAGAGCTGTTAGAACAGAACGAGGAAAGGACATCAACAAGGAGTGGAAAGATGATTGCACCCTCTGCAGCACACCTCCTCACGAGGTTGAACAAAGCAGCCTCCACTGGTCCCACTGTTACCTTGATACCTGTCCCTTCACCAGACTGAAATTAAATTTAGCAACAGATACCAGCGACTGTACTAGATGTCTGCA
>NW_003298886.1:489979-594811 GCF_000151645.1 Tuber melanosporum | reverse complement strand
ATTCCACCCTCCCCTTACCCTTAATCCCGCTCCAAGACAGCACTTAGGCCTTGAACAGCTTGAACAAGCAGCAGCCTATGTAGATGCAATATCCTACCTACAGCCTCCACAGTCAGCACCGCCATCCTCTCCCCCCATATTCAATTCATGACCTCTGTATGGTGGACCATTGCGAGTATATAACAATGAAACCATAGTTTCTGTCATGCCTTCCACGATTCCGGAGCACCACTGACAGCTCTATGAAACCTTTAAAGAAGAAGAGACCCCCATCGAAATAACAAGAGGGAGCCTCATTGAAGATGAATGGGACGTTAGATCAATCACAGAAGAATTAACCTCCTCTTTCCGAAGCCAGATGATAGCAGGATATCACCATGACCCCATCTACTTCAAAGCTATGGATAGCTCCAGGTATGGAGACCTTGCCCCCTATAACATATCCAATAGAATAGTCTATATCAGTACCCATTATGGTGAACATTGCCTGTACATTCCGAAAGGCCATATGTTCAATGGAATGACCATTAGGGACTATGTTATTACTGAAATCCACAACAAACACCATAGTGCCAACAGAAATCTCCAATATGCCTCAGAATATGTTTACTGGCCTGAAATGCGAAAGGACTTCCGCGACTTTGTCAAACAATACGAACTCTGCCTGGAAAACAAGGAAAGAATACAACTCCCTGAAGCTAGAGCACAGACCCTTCAGTTACCTTGTGAAATTTTCGAATCATATGCCATCAACTTCGCAGGACCATTCAACAAGTCTGCCAGATATGACACTATCTTGGTAGCTGTGGATCGGTTTTCTGGATATACATGGCGCATACCGATAAAGGTCACCGACTCCTCCAAAGACATCTGGAGTAACCTACAACAATACCTATTTACCCCCCATGGATACCCATTATCTATTGTCAGTAATGCTGATCCCTATTTCACCGCTAGATTCTGGAAACAAACCTTGACCTCCCTGGGAATCAACCACATTATGGCCGCTCCTGGGCATCATGAGACTAATGGCCAAGCAGAACAGAAGATCCACGAAGTCAAGACCGGAATTAGGAACATGATCAATGAATGACAAAGCAACTGGGAACCAGCTCTTGTCGAGCTCACCGCATATATAAATGCCGGATACTCAGACACCTTGGGAATGTCTCCATATAAGGCAATCTTCAGCCGCCAATACCCTCTCCTACCTACAACTCTAATCAAGAATTCCTCAGTCCCCGCCTCCGATGACCACCAAAAATGCCATCAAGCTATTCGGAATGATGCCTTCTATGCTGTTAAAGCTGCTCAGTTCCGGAGCACCACTACTACTCAGAAATGACGAAGCAAGCATGTCCCTATTCTACCAGGTAACATGCTTATGGTGCATGGAAACATGTTTATTACCAATGTTGGACGCAGCAAGAAACCACAACCCCAATGGTGAGGACCTTTCAAAGTCTTATCTTTCGATGAACATACAGAAAACTACACTGTTCAGATGGCTGGATGCATGTACTGCCGCAACACCACCGTCTTCCATGCCTCTGCTGTCAAACGGTTCCACCCAAATGATAACTCCAAGTTCTCTGGAAGAATCCACTCCCGGTCCGCACCTATTATCATTGATAAGAAGGATGAATGGGAAGTTGAAGAAATTCGAGACCACCACCTGTGGCATGGGAATAATCAGTTCTTAGTCAAATGGAAAGGATATCCAATGAGCGAAAACAGCTGAGAACCACCAGAAGGACTGGAATATGCTATGGATATGGTGAACGAATGATAGAAAGACAATATACTAAACGAATCCCTTCCCCCAACGATAAATTACATCACAATTTGTTGGACACCAACAATGCCAGAAACTGAGTGATGGCAGATCGAACTCGAAGCTAGGGATGGGTTTTGGGCACCATACTTCAAGTCAGAATTCGAAAGCAGTGATGAGGAAAATCAGGCTATGGAGCAGGCTCTCGACAACCTCATCTGATCACCACCCACCATCCGAATACTATAACGATGTCAAACTATGTGGAACTCAATATGAGGCTGCGATAACAGCTTGTTGGACTGTTGTTGAACCGCAATGCTATCCAACCTGAAGACTACTTCGCCATCCTCTGCATGGACTACTGTCCTGATTGTAATAACACTTGGGTAGATGTGCAGCATGAATCTAGTATTCACGATTACTGTGATCTACATTTCTTTGAGTCTAAATGTTTTCTTAGGATTTCATCTTGTCCCTGGTGTGACACTTATGATGAAGAGCTAATAGCGGAAACTGAAGCCTTTAGTTTCTCAGACTCCGCTTTTGATGACTATTAGGTTTTTGTTTATTTAAACAGTTGTTTTGTTTTGGGAAATGTAACCGGTACGGGTACTCGGTTATTGGTTTTGTTTTATGTTTTGTTTTAAGTATCGCTTTGATACTTGATTTGTTTTAAGTATCATTTGATATTTGGTTTTGTTTTATGTTTTAAGTATTGCTTTGATACTTAAATTAGTTTCACCAAAGTGTATCAATTGATACCTTTGATTAGCTTCATTCATGCTAGACATGAACAGACTCATGTACTTAAAGACCACCTAATTCCACGATGAAAAAGGCAGACTTCGATAGACAGTATTTCAATATACTTGGTTGAATGGTTACCTTTTGTTCCTCAGTACACCTTCGAAATCTCCTTTAGTTCTCAGCTCTCACCTCCTCTCTGGTAGAGTAGGCCACCTGTCAACTATCGTACCTTTACCGATAACGTGACTAGCACCTTGCGAACACGTTACACTTATGATGAAGAGCTTATAGCTGAAACTGAAGCCTTTAGTTTTTCAGACTACGCTTTTGATAATTATTAGGTTTTGTTTATTTAAACTAGTTGTTTTGTTTTGGGGAATGTAACCAGTATGGGTGCTTGGTTATTGGTTTTGTTTGTTGTTTTGTTTTAAGTATTACTTTGATACCTGGTTTGTTTTAAGTATCATTTGATACTTGGTTTTGTTTTATATTTTGTTTTAAGTATTGCTTTGATACTTGGTTTGTTTTAAGTATCATTTGATACTTGGTTTTGTTTTATGTTTTGTTTCATGTATCGCTTTGATACATGGTTTGCTTTAAGTATCGTTTGATACTTGGTTTTGTTTTACATTTTGTTTTAAGTATCGCTTTAATACCTGATTTATTTTACCAAAGTGTATCGCTTGATACCTTTGATTAGTTTCGTTCATGCTAGACATGAACTGATTTATGTATTTAAAGACCACCTGTTTCCACAATGGAAAAGGCAGACTTCGACAGACAGTATTTCAATATACTTGGTTGAAATGTTACTTCCTTGTTTCTCAGTATACCCTTGAAGCCTCCTTTAGTTCTCACCTCTCGCCTCCTCTCTGGTAGAGCAGGCCACCTGCCAACTATCATACCATTTACCAATAACGTGATTAGCATCTTGCGAACACGTCACACTGGGTTATATCCAAAAGCTCATATGCAGGTACCATTCCTCCAGTGCTACCTCTTCCGGGATTGTGAAAATCATATCACTGGCATGGGCTTCAGAACAGGTTTTACTTTCCACTCCAGCAGCCTCTGCTCGCTGATGGGCAGAGAATGGAATCTGGTGCATAGCAGCTACACGTCGCAAGGAAATACCCTATCGCACAACCTTCTGTGGTACTCCATCTTTGGCTAGATATAATCGGGTTACTGGGGTTTAGCGATTGGCATTGTAGTAGGTAACAGCAAGTTCGCCAGGGGAAGGGTTCGGGTTCGAATTGGGTGCTGATACTTTGGTGGCTATTTTACTTTGAATAGGCATGATTATGGTTTAAAAAAATTCTGCAAAAAAGGTAAGAGATGTATTGTGAACTTGTCGCGTCTTGTGTCGTTATGAGTATTTTATTGATGTTTTCTATCGCGAACCTTTCGTTTTTGCTTAGCCTGAACGCTTGAGCACTGATTCACTACTCGGTAGTGATTCACTTCCAGGTCTGATTTACTTCCGCGTCCAACCCGTTAACTGTGTTCTCCGAGCAAAATAAAAATAAAAATAAAAATAAAACAGTAACCCGAGCCGCGGTAATGAAGCAGTAAAGAAATGACAAGTTAGAGCAAATCAAGATGGAGTCAGATTCAGAAAACAAGGGGCAACTGTGTTTGGGAGTGGTTGTCGTTTGCGGCTCTGTCGTAATGTTGGCATGTAACTTGCCATAGCTTAGTTTAAGCGCTGAACTCTACCTCTGTCGGCTTACTTATCAAGTACAGTATTTGAGCTATTACTGTAAGTGGGGAATGATGCGGCTAGCCCATGCTAAGTTCGCTTACAATCAGAACGCGCATTCCGAGTGATGGACACATAAAGATGATATGATGCCATGAGAGTTATATCAGCTCGATATGGCTCCGGTAATTCACAACGTGCACCTTATAAACCGCAGGGGAAATTTTAGGAAAGCACGATACCGGCAGGGTTCAAGTAACTCAATCCCTTGTGCTTTTCGGTCCGTCGGTTTTCATATTTTTTTCCCCGAAATTTCTTGGGGCTGCTTGAGGGATGGAAAGACAGGAAGGAGTCCGGTGTGAACATTGTGTGAGCTTCAATTTAGGTGTTTTTCCCTGGCACACCGGTACTGTACTGTACGGCACTACGGGCCGGGCCGATGATGACCAAAAGGGTTCCACCACCCTGCGCATGATACTTGTATGATATCATATTCAGAAGGTTGTCTACTGTAGTTTTGCGGGTACTGTACTTTTATCCAATCGGCTCCCCCGCTGCCCTCTGATGGCGCGCCCCAGGCAATGTGATCTCTTTTTCATAACGTGCAATATTATATGCGATGGGTGATCAGAAATACCATGTCCCATTCCCTCGATCGTTTACTTTTTTTTCCCTTCATCTGCTCAGGATAGGCAACAGCCGGCTAACCCCGCCGCAGATCTATCTAGAAGTGCAGGTTTTTCCTCAAAGCACTCTTAATATGATAGTGGAGCATACTTGATCGGGGGTCCCCCCATATAGGTCTCCCTATTCTCCTTTCCAAACAAATTCTAAAAGCCTCTTTACAACACCAACCAGAAGACTAGAGTGGAAAACCACTTGGTAAATATGTTCGAATCATCGTTTAGGGAGACTATGGAGCAGGTGTTTTTATTTGTAGGTGTCGTTGCTACAGGTTACAAGATTCATCCATGTCTTGAAGGCAGGTGCAAAAAAGCCAGAGCAATCATGTCTCGCATCAGGTACAAGTACCCTACTGTACAGTACAGTACTTGAATTGGAAAATGTGACAAGGGTCGGTTAGCTGGTCGGGATGTTGTGTAACAACATTCGTCTCCCCAGATACTCAAATGTCTCGGTAAAAACCTGGACAAAGATTGTGATTTGAGGGATTGGGGGAGAAGGCCGCCCGGAAGCTTGACTGTATATCGATTAAACTAGATGTCTTAAACAAGCTACAAGTAAGTATCTCCCAATGAAGCCTCACAATGCTGCTGAGTGGAGGCAAAGATAACGCGAGCCAAGGGTCATGGTTTGAGCGGCCCAAAAGGTGCACCTGGCTGATAAGAGAGTGTTACAAGCGCATGTGGCTTGGGAATTCGAATACTGAGAAGGGATTCTGAGGGCAGGAAAAGAGAAAAAAGAAATTCTAGTGAAGGGCTTTTAATACCACTTGTAACATAGGAGCCTGTTTTGATTGGTACCTATCATATACACATAGATTTTTAATTTTTTGCCAAGTTGAGAAAAAGGCATTTGAGGTGTGACGGCCAAAAATAAAATATAAAAAGAGTTTTGAGTAACATACTATTTAGAACAACAATTTTGAATTCCCTTAAGGTATAATTTTATGTTTAGAGATAAGTTGTATTTGGAACAATCAACAAAGTATGATTATTACACGACTTCTTTTTTGACATAGCAATAAACAAGGGCTTCCTAAAAGCAAATTAATAATATATGCTTGATTATAACCTTTATAGTTCTAAGAATACATCTTTTAAAAGAAAACAACACACCTTTACTGCAACAGATATTGATACCCCATGTGGTTCCACATGGGCAATTGCTTGTGATAGATTACCAAGAATATTACAAAAAGGGTATGATACTTGTAACTTCGGTCAATACAGTGTTTAGCTCTGGGATTTGTACTCGGGTATAGTCGCACCCAGAGATCCTGGATTTTTGTGCACCGGATACCCCCCCAAACCGTACAAATTCTCCCTGCCTCCTCAAACTCAGGAAAGCTGCCAAAGGGAGGGGACAGGTAGGGCGAGATGTGAAGACAAAAAAAGGAAAAAAGGATGAGGAGAAGGGAAAAAAAGAAAAAGGGTATTACAGGCCCGGAGTTGAGCTGGAACATGGGGGCAGAGTACAGTCGCGTCGCGATCCTGGATGGCCAAAGTTTCTAGATTTCATCCGGGACAAAGGGGTATCCGGAACAACGGAGAGAGGGAGTTTGTGCCATTTGGGAAAATAACTGAAGTCTATTTCTGTTCCTGTGAGAAGATTTGTCTTAATTCGTATTTGCAATCGGTCGTAACACTTTAGCCATCAATCTGGTAGTTGCATATGTGTGATAGCATGTTCTTCGTTCTCCTCCGCATCGCAGCTATGATACAAGTATTATCGATATACTGTATGGCCATCTATCATTTTCAGGGCTGGCGTGGGGTGATGCTTAAACATTTTGGAAAAAATGTTCTGCCCCATCGGTACAGAATCTCTTGTGGGGTTTCGTAGGTATTAGATTGTCGCATACAGATAATGAGTTGATGGAGGATTACTCAAGTTGAAGGCAACATACATACACGTCTTTGCTCACGATACCCCCACTTGCTGAATGCTCGGTGCTTTTTTTTTGGGTATGATAAAAAAACGAGACGCGACAACCGGCGGCGATATTTCACAAGAATCTATTGATAAGTATGATAGCTTATAAACTTGAATAAGAGCAACGCGTCTCGTGGTGCGTATTTTTCCCCGCTCCTTATTGGCTGAAGGTCTCCGTGGGAGGGGGGTGTGGGACCTGGAAGTCATGGAGTTTGGTTTTCGCGTTTTGGGCGACTCCTGCCGTGGCAGTGTGGATTGCAGGTCAGCAAAGGAAAATTTGGATACTGCAGTAACTTATATCGGTATATTCCAGCTTCCTATAAATTTCCCCGGGTTGCACCAATGTCGCAATGTTCTGTCCTTAGTTTCAGATTCCCTTTTCTTTTTCCAGACATTACAGGTTCTTGGACTGCCAACCCATATTGGGTGATTCTATATTTTGCTGTTTTGTGCTTGTACTCGCGGACAGTGCATGACAGGGGTACTGTATTGATCCCTCCGATTTCTATGGAGACACCGGGAGTTTCTTGCTAGCCTTGTATTACCCCAGAAGCTCGAGCTATTGGATCCGGCAGGCGAACATTGCAGGACATAAGTAGATAGTGGTATCAGTGGAAAAAATTTGATATTTGATTATAGGTATTTGGACCACAATTCTACACCTTCGCATACGTTCGATCAAGAAGAGACCCATTTTGCGAAAACCCATCATGGCCTCCCCACTGGGTTCTCCCACAAGGCACATAGCGACCGCTCCAGGTACGTCGCTCTGGTTGCGACAGGTTTGAAGGGCTCTTTGGTATTAACCTACCCACCGAAGATCAATCGCAGGGTGAAAAGCGTGAGTCACCAAGACAGGAAATTGGTCTCTCAAAACTAGACACCGCGGAAAGATTATTTCAATATCTCGATTTCGCAAAAGGTGGCACGAACGCAGCTCTCAACAAATGGGGCCAATTTCTGCAGCTTAGTAGTTTCCTGGTGGGTGGCAGTGGCCTTGATAGCATGCATTATATCTCGATAGAGCCACGAAATATCTTTCGACTCGAATATATGGTGCCAACGCAGACATCCGACGAACTCGAACAGGAAGAGGAGGAAGACGAGGAGGGAGGGGAGGGGTTTTCAAAGGCTAAAAGGAGAACCCTAGGGTGGGAGCCGGATAACCCGGAGTGGAAACCCAGTGTCTCGTTTTATAACGATAACCCTTCATATCCACGAAGACACGATAAATTCAATGCACTTTGCATGGAGAATCAGGGACTCGGACTTCGATTCTCAGATAATACCAACATCTCAGAACCCGAACACTACTATAGGAACGATAAATGGCCAGAGGTACGCTACACCGTGGAGGGTAAAGTCGATGTCGTCTTGCAGCATTATATCCGGAATGGCGAAATTATTCAGGATATGTGCTTGGCTTCAAAATCTGGCGAGGAAATCGAGCTCAGTCTGGAATTTGAGTTCAGCGTTGGAATCAGGATTGCTCCTGGGATTATGCGCCAACCAAATTTCAGGAAGGGGAATGCTCCCTACCATTTTCTGGAGCGAGGGTCAGATGGAGAAACCCTGGGATCCTACTGGAATGTCTGGCACGGCTGCTATTACGCGACGGCAAGCTTATTCGAAGATGGTAAGCCAAAGTCGTTTAACCTTCCCTGGGGCAACATTAAGATTTTCTCGGACGATCCAGTAAGACATCGCGAGATTATCCCATTGAAACCAATGGGAAAGGTGAAATTTACCTCGGTATTCAAATTTGGTCACGAAAATGAGGGCAATACCCCACCACCACAGCATTTCGATATATCTCCTCGCTTAAAACTATTTGATGACCGGTGGTGGAGCTTCAAGACTGAATCCTCGTCGTTCATTTTCAGGCGAAGTCTTGAGACAATACTTTCGCACGCTATATCACTACCTCCGGTCCGTAACGAAACCTATGAGCCCTATGTTCTACCCAATCATGATCTGGTAAATACATATCTCACACTGAGTAGTTTTCTGTAAGTTTCCAAGAGCCCAGCCTCCCACTAGTCGGCTTGCAGAGGCCTAAAAGATGCAGTGATCAGGCTTTTTACCTCCTCGAAATTGATAAGGTTCTGCAACAGCAGAATACTGCGGATCCAAAAACAAAATCGCATTACCGTAAGAGGATTAAGAAGGTAATTTTTGGAAGCTTTATTTTGCAACTATCATATACCGAACGAAACAGCTCTCTTGAGACGGTTCCCCCACATCGGCCCGGGAAGCCTGCACCGCCTGCGAAACAGGGCGAGACTGGGGAGCTTGCAGGGGAGATAGAGAGTGAGGAAGAGGAAGATGTGCCGAGAGGACCCATAGAGAAATCCCCTAACACCGAGGTTGAGGAGCCTTCGAGTCTAATCGCGGCTCCTGCTGCAAAGGTGGATTCAACGGACCCTAAAACGGACCCACCATTATCGGCAGGGGTTCCAGGATCCACCAGTGGGACCAAGAAAGCAAGCACGTCACGCCCACGAAAAACTGAAAAGTTCACTAATCCTACCCCTGGAAAGCCCCTTGAGCCAGAGCTATCTAAGTACGAAGATAATTTCCATAATTTGTGCCGACTCCTTGTTCTGTTAGATAGGTGCTCGACCAACTATCCGGATGAAAAGCCTCTGATCGCTCGAACAGTGGGAGTCTTTCTAGAGCCATTTTGGGAGCCAATTGAGATGAGCAAGCATCGAGGATCCGATTTATGGCCAGATCGGTTAGAGATCCCGAGGGAACTCCCACCGCCCTATGCCCGCTTCCGGAGGGGGCCGGGTTATCGGAATTCCTGTTACGGTGGGCAGGGTATCTATGTATATGATATCGCGACACAAGTGCTTGTCTGGCGGGCCGTTAAGGCTACAAATAGACTACTTAGATTAGTTCCAGATGATCAACCCTGGATTAAACGCATGGATC
Organism: Tuber melanosporum; assembly: GCF_000151645.1. NCBI lineage: Eukaryota > Fungi > Ascomycota > Pezizomycetes > Pezizales > Tuberaceae > Tuber > Tuber melanosporum. The sequence goes on along the minus strand of NW_003298886.1, from coordinate 585,032 downwards.
GCCAAATCTTAAACGAAAAGGCAATTAGAGATTGGACGATAGAGGTTTTCCGCACCTCTGGTACTGGCACGAGTCAAGGGTCTTTCCCTGACCTTTTTATTTCAAAAATTAAGGGCCATAATAGAGAACCCTTTCGGGAGAAACGCGATTGCACTATTGCTATTCCATCAGTTGTCGATGATTTCTTTTTCGACGACAACAATAAGCCGATATCTGCTTGGATAGAGACACTCAGATACTGCGATACATTCAACGACTCTGTTAAGGCACAAACACCAGACACCTGGGAATCCTTTATGCGCTACCAGCTTGCATTTGACAGAAATCGTCGTCAGGAGCTGAGGGAATCTTTGGAGGCAAGCGCTTATTCAGTTGGACTTTTTGCTGGTGGAGTGGTTACCCCTGGCTCCCATTGTCCCCAGATCAAAGCTTGGGACATTGTTACATATGTTCTCAGTGCGGACCATGCTGAGTTAGCGTATCCTCAGTCAAGAATTCCTAAGTAAGCTGGACCACTCTATCTAAACAATTCTGAGGGTCTTAACCACCAACTAATGTTTCCAACCAAAGAATTATAGATCCTCCCACCCGCGCCGACTGGGCACGGGAATCCACGCCCCTGAAGGAAGGTTTGGGGAGCGTCCGCAGAAATCCTCGCGAGGATTCCAGTACAACCGCTCGTTGGGAGGGAAGTGAGCCCGGAAAGGAGGGCAAGGGCCTGGATATCACCGTCGAGGACGGTCTTCATGTGAACGATCCACCTTGTAAGTGGTTTCCAAAACCCCATGGGGATACTATGTCTGTTCTAATCGGAACAGCATATGGCGAGTGGTACTGGTTCGGGGAGCCTCTCTTTATCAAGCACAATCCGGAGAGGTTCGAATCAATTGAGGAATTGATTGGAGAGCTTTTGCAGCCGGAGTATATTTTTGCACCGGGAGAGAGTTGGGGTAATTGGTGTTGCTTTTGGGAAACAGAGGATGGAAAGGACAAATTTTTGGAGAGTATAGCAAATATCCCGAATTATGAATGGGGTCATGAAAAGAACACCTTAATTAGAGCACACAGAGATTTGATCGAAACCATACACGGGGGTGAGGCATTGTCGAAGTTGCAGGAACAAGTATGAGAAACAATCTCCCTACAGTTATGATATGGATTGACTAACTTTTGGAGGGCAGAGGGATCGCGGAACAGATAAAAAAAGGATAATGTTTGTACCCACTTGCCTTCCTCCACATGCCCTATACGCACACCAGAACCTCGTCTAACAGTTTAATATAGAGTAATGGAGGACTGCGCGATCGAGCATCTAATCTCCCTAATGGGCAGCCTAAACTTTCAAGAAGCCGGCCATACAAATGAATTTCTCTCGCAGCTGCGCCACATGGACCGTCACAAGATGAGTTTTGTAGAGCAGGTATGTCAATCTGCCTGCTCTCAACAAAATTCCCTTATAGTGGCTAACAACTATGAAGACCATTATGCCAGACAATCTCTGGATTACAGAATTCAACATCAATTTCATCACTGCCCCATTTCAGGCGGATGTGGAGTCACCCCTCCTTCCAAACTACTTTCCGAGGAGACGGGCAAAGTTCCTGAGTATGAAAGACGCCGCGCCAGACCGCATCATGGCCGAGGCTGCTATGGGGTTCCGCATTATAGGTGACCTGCATGACCGGTACTGGACATGCTATGTGTTTTACGATTTTGGAAGCCAAGAACTTACCACGGATGCTTGGACTCGAGTGGAACGGATCGAGTCTTGTAAGACTCCGAGCCAAAGAAAGTGTCTTGAGGGGTTTCTTGTGCGCCAGGCTCTCGATCTAGTCCTTTCACAGACCAAGACTATCCTCGATACTATCAATAAGTCTATGGGGGAAGACAATGTAGGTTTATTAATATAAAACGTGCTAATGGTGTTATGTATATGCTGATGGAATAATCGTTCGAAGCAGAAGTCGCAAGAACTTTTCAGCCCGTTACTGACGGGAGATGACCTCAGAGGGGAGAACTATTTCAAAACCATGAACAAGAATAGTGTATTCTATCCATGGCTGCTTGATGTTTATAGTGCTCTGCGAGATAAGTGTAATGCGAGTCGTAAAATTGCAGCTATGTGGATATCAGCAGAATATGGACGAAAGTATAAACCTCGGTGGTCCGAAAAGGACCAAAAGCGCTTTGGAAACGAGGTTGCTCAGTACCGAGCGAATGTAAGAGCGCGTTGTGCAAGGTTGGAGAAAATGGCGGATGACATACAGGAGCGGATCGACCGGATTAAGACCCTTAAGGAATCTGTAAGCACCCCATAACGGCTTGACGGTGTTTATTGGGGAGAGATGTGCTGATGATGAGATTAGCTGTCTAGCGAGCTAGCGCTCCGAGAAGCGAGGACCTCCACACAACTTGCGCACACAGTGAACCTTTTTGCTGTTGTTACAGCTATTTATTTACCCTTAACGTTCTCTACCGTGCGTCTCTACCCCCTCTCATAAGCCAACGGCTAGTATTTTGACCCAGTATCCATAGAGTATTGTTGCCATACAAGACTTCCATTGGCCATCTCCGGCAAAAGCTCTCGTCAGAATCGCTCTCGCCGTCACCCTTGGCACCATAATCCTCCTTATGAATCTCGCCTTCCTCCGCCGCAACCTTGCAGCCCTGAAAAGATGGGCCCAACGCTCAATCCGCAAGCGAATGGCAGGAGCCTCCAAACCCAAAACGTCTAGCAAGGGACCCGTCTACCAAGATAAGCGGCCAGCCTGGAAATATTGGAAAAAGAGGGCCCGCAGCTTACACGAAGCGGAAAAACGCAGCGCGTTGCTCACCGACAATGATATTCACGACAAGGAGAGCGACTGGTGGTACTGGTACTTCATGGCGATATACATCGCCGTCGTGGTTCCCGTACAAGAGCTAACCTTCATAATCCGCACGCTCCGAGGGCAAAGGATCAAGAATGCTGGTCCCTTGAAGAAGTTTATGAGGCTTCCCTGGGCCCCCATATGGGCCCTGCAACTGGCGCTCGTGTACGTGGTCATGCTCGCCGGGTATGCCGTTCTCTCCTTGGCGAGATTTGTGCATCACACGGCGGTCTGGCTGTGGACTGGGAATGACACCGTCGAGGGTAAGAAGGCCGCGCCGGAGGAGGTTGAGAAGAGTTTGATGGCAGATCTGGAGGGGGATGAAGAGAGTTCAGAGCCCGAGCCGGATAGCACGCAGCAAGACGGGGGGCTGGGTGGCTGGTTGATGAAACCGGCGAAGAAGATGATGCTCCCCATCGTCAAAGAGGCTCTCCAGCCCAAGAAGAAGAAAAAGGAACCCGACCCGGAGAGCCAGGGCACTGCTGTGGAAGATTTGGATACCCCTTCCTCTACTTAGGAAATGAGTTGTTGAAAGTCTGGAGAAGGAGGGGTTTAGTATCCTGAATCCACTTGTATTGTAGTGGGACAAGAGCCGCCGGCCTCGTCCACACCTAACAGTTGAAGGGGGCAGGTGATCGGGCATTATTTATATGGACCAGTCAGGAGTTCTTGACAGCAAGTGGTTTCTATGCTATCTGTTTTTGGGAGATGTAGGAGTATACGAGTGATACCTTATGATATACAAATTAATAATTCTTACCTCACATTCTCCCCTTTCATTTACTCGGCAGCCCCATATATCCACTTACTTAACCCTAGATCGCCGCTGTGAGGCCATGGAACAGCCTCTGCCACAGTGCCAGTGCCAACCAATCCGCACCGCCAAAGCTCTGGAGATCGACCCAAGCCATAACATCCCCCTCACCTACTTACGCATTACGATACACAATTCAACACAGCTCTCAACTTCGATTCGGGGGTGTTTTCTCTGCCGATACAGTTCCCCAGCCCCACATACTCGAGGAGCCTTTGAAACGATTCCTAGAACCCTTACGCACGCCGCAGCACTATTGAAAAAGGCGAAGGAAAGCTGAGGATAGCGGAGGTTATTCTACAATACACGGTCAAGACCGTTCTCCTGATGATGCCCTTTTCACACCAAAATTACCCACCCTTACCCCCCCCCCCCGACCCCCTCGCAGCGCCGTGCCAATGAGAACCTGCCGAAATTTGGTGGTGCCTTGGTAGGCCTGTAGATAACGCGAGTGATGTTACAGAGTTTTTAGATAACAATATTATTATAAAGGGGTGGGTACAATATCATTTGAGTGTGGAGTATTTGGGTGTCACATACTTTCTTGTATGGAGCCCATTCAAAAAATCTAGGCCTCTTTCACACTGACCTACATCACCGCAAACAATGAACACAGCTGTGATCTTCTGCAGGTTCTACTCCTAGAGGTTTAATTAAATGGATAGAAATTATCTAGTGGACGGGACGATCCAAGGCGTTTCAAGAGGATAGCATTAGGAATTGCCCCCTGTTGGAAATGTCCATTTTTCGCGAAAACCGGCGCAAAACCGGGTGTCGGACTAAAAGCTTTGACCCGTCCTCTACCATCACCTATACCTGGGGTAAAACTGGAGGTGGTATCAGTCGGCGTGATAATCTATAATAATATTATTATAAACCTTGCTACATGCAGTCTCGCTGGCTGGCTGAGCTAGTCACTTGTCGGCGTGCCTCGTTTCCGGATTTTTACCCTTTTCTAGAAGCCTCCTGTTGGAGTTGGAAATATGATATGGTGATGTTTGAACGGGGAAAAAGAGGGGGTGAACCGGAGATCCAGCGAATCGAATGCCAGGCCACCGCAAAGCTAAAGCCGTATTATCACTACGCAACATCCCCCCCCCTCAGAAATACCCCAATTCTTAAATATTATCACACTATCGTTTTTTATAGGGGTGGTTCGGTCGAATATAACAATGGTAATACTACCGTAAAAACTCAGATAATCGAACCGTGAAACTTACTGCCAAACTCTTTCTTCGTCTATGCGCTCTTTTGTGAGAATTTACAAGAAGGATATAGATGAAGGTTCAACCACAAGACGCAATAGGAGTCAATGAAAGAACTAAAATATGAGGACCACTTATCTTCCGGCAATTCTCGTCCCTCTCTCTTCTCGATGGTAGGTCTCAGAGCCCCTCGTAATACAACCAATCCCCCCCAAAAAATCAATTTATCCCAAAGGAAGAAACACCACAATATTAAAATTCTGTTCCCGCTTCACCACGAGTCCATTCACGTCCTCCACTGTACTCGAGTTCTACGTCGTTGGAGTTGCCCCCTCCGGTAAGGTCTGGTATTTATTCATCTTTTTACCGCCCCCCATACCCCTTACATACTGTACTAGCACTCGTGGAGCGGCTGTGTTTCACGTCCCTCTGCTAAATTAGGAAATTATGGACAACACAGCACACGCACAGTCTGATCGCAGTCGCTGGTGGTGCCCCGCCATTCCGCACGGCCAAAATCCCAAGAATCTGTCCGGCACAGCGAGTGATCCGGGAGCACGGGTCAGGTTTTGGTGGAAAGAAATTCGGAGTTTACAGAGATTCATACGAGACAGTGAGGTGTGACTTTACTTGAGCCTTTACGGTACATTCCGTTGCCCCCCCCCCGGTAATTCCGTACAAGTGATCCCCAATTGACCCCCAATGACCCGCTCCTCCCACTACTGTTTTCCCCTACGTAGGGCGGGGTGACAATGCGTCCGCGGGAGCGGGGCGGAGGGAGAAAACTCCCTGAGAGTAGTACCGCAGCTTGCACCCTAGAATGCCGTGATACGTACAGTAGAGCATCGGCAGATGTTAGAGTAATACAATAGGGCTAGCGGGCCAGGGTGCCGAATGGGGTGCTTGAGAGGGTATGGTTTGAGATGGGTGAGCACGGGTATGCCATTCAATGTTATGTGTGCAAAAGGTGTGTACACTATCTTGTATAAACTAGGAGATTTAGAAATTGGGCAGATGCTAGGGATTGAGCTAGGCTCGTGGGCCCTCAATACACCTACCCTGTTGCGAATTTTTTTTTGGCCCCCGCCAGTGTGCTCAGGTCGCAAGGTTGGAGTTTGTGGATTTTTGTTTGGCGGTGAGGCATGGCTTCAAACTGGAAACATGGGCATTGGGAGGCTCGTCATTGCTTATGTAATCCCTCAGCAAAGGGTATGATACTCGAGTAGACTACTCGCACTTGACCATTGACCATTCGTAAAGTATTCGGATGCCTTGGCGCCAAGCTATACCAACAGGGACCTGAATATGGAATATGGGCGTCAAGGCATCCGAATACTTTACGAATGGTCAAGTACTCGTACAGTACTAAGCAATTCCGTAAACTTGACTGTTCGAGAAATACCGGTAGTCTATTTGAGTATTGGTATTCCTAACAGCATTGATACTATGAGATTTTCTGTGCTCTACAGCCACTCCACTGGGATTGTACTGTACAGTACGAAAGTGAGTCCTGAACTGGCAGCCGGCATCTTATCGAGTCACTTGTGCAACAACCACACCGGGTTTAAGATGTTCACCCGTTGCTACATCGATCATCACCCTAAATTTACTCGAGTAACCTATCCCCTGTTTTGCCACCGATTTTTCACCCCTGCCCGTACTCCCGTTAACCGTATGATATTGTAGCCCCACACGGTTCTTGCAGGACAATGAGATTGCTTTTTCATAACCTCTGCTCAATCGTCCAAGAACTGCATAGTCTAAATTTTACCGGTAGGCTGTGTGATTCATGATTACTCGAGTAGACTAGGGAGGTTCTGCTGTGTGTGTGAACCTGAAATCGAAGGCTGCCACGGCTGCCTAGCCTGCGCATAAATTTAGTCCACCGATAGGAGAAATATCATACCGGAACGATATTCCGTTAAGCGCGAGAAACTTCAGCGCATCTGACAACTCTCCGGCCATGAAGAATGGGGGTCTAGGGATAGCCTTTATCAAATCCTCCCCAGCCAATCAGCCACTGTGTTTAAATTGTTTCCACGCTCAAGTTCACCCTCCGGTGATGCACACTACGGGAAAAACTGAAATAATTGAGAATCCCGCTAGGATCGATCCGATTTTCATTCCACTAATCTGCTTTTTCTAGAGCATCGAGGACTGCTAGGACGTTGGAGTTGCCTCTTCCAGTAAGGGCTCTCGTACCTTTTTTTTTTTTTTTTCCCTTTTTATTTCCGTGCCGAGGGCTGAAAGATACAAGTACTGTAATCATTTCGCTGTGCTTTTCCCTCCTACGTATCATAACTCCTCTCGCCAACTGAGGAAAGGCAGACCCATGCGAGTGCACTTGCCGCTGCATACCTGTCCCTGTACTGTACTCGTACTGTACAGTACAAGTACGGGTATCGAACTACGATACCAGCATTCGAATTACCCCCGCCCCCCGAGGTGAGACACAAACTTCCTGCCGCCCTTCTCACCCCGCACTCAGCCCCAGCTCAAAACAGTAGAAAAGTGTCGTATCATACTCGTACAAGTATCATGCTGTAAAAAAGTGCCGCATCCTACCAGTTCAATGGTGTGCTAGAGTGCCCTAAGAGGCTTGAACAATTGGACCATGCAGGCGAATCTTCCCGGAAACACGGTATAAGTACCGGTATACATCTGTGGAACGAGGGCCCGCGAACGCCCCGCTATGAAAAGTTGGACACTTTATTAGGTATTCGCACCCCAATTCTACCTATTCGGATGCCTTCGATCAGGGAGAGGCACGTTTTGTGAAAATTCATCATGGACTCACCGCTGCCTCTCTTAGCGCGCGGAGCAACAGACTCTTCCACAAGACCGACATCTCCAGGTAGGCGCTCTGGTGGTTGCGGCTGATTCGAAGGCTCTATTAACATGCGCTCCGAAGCTCAATCGCAGGGTGAAGAGCGCGAGTCACCAAAACAGTACATCGGACTCTCAAAACTAGACACCAAGGAGAGAGCATTTCGATATCTCGATTTCGCGGAAGGTGGCGCTAGTGCCGCCCTCAACAAATGGGGCCAGTTTTTAAAGTTTAGTAGGTTAGTGGCAAGTGGTGGTGACCCCGATAGCTGGTGTTATATCTCGGTAGAGCCGCGAAATATCTCCCGACTAGAACATATCATACCAGCGCCAACGTCCCACGAAGCCGGACGCGGGGAGGAGGATGATGAGGAGGGAGGGCAGGAGACTGCGGAATCCAAAAGGAGAGCTCTAGGCTGGGAGCCGGACAACCCGGAGTGGAAGCCCAGTCAATACTATATCGATTACCCTGCGTATCCACGAAGACATGATAAATTCAATGCGCTTTGCGTGAAGAACCAGGGACTCGGACTTCGATTCTCAGATAATACCAACATCTCAGAACCCGAGCACTACTACAGGAACGATAGATGGCCAGAGGTGCGTTACACCGTGGAGGGGAAAGTCAAGGTCGTCCTACAGCATTATATCCGGGACGGCGAAATTATTCAAGATATGTGCTTGACTTCGGAATCTCGCGACGAAACCGAGCTCAGTCTGGAATTTGAGTTCACCACCGGAATCAGGATATCGTCTGGGGAAACGCCCCAACCAAGGGGTAGGGAGGATGATGCTCCCGACCATTTTCTGCAGCGAGTGGCAGAAGGAGAAGCCCCGGGATCTCACTGGAAGTTCCAGCGCGACAATTATTATGCGACGGCAAGCTTATTCGAAGATGGTAAACCGAAGTCGTTTAGCCTCCTCGGGGACGACAAACAAAATGACACGACCAAATGTGACATTAACATTCTTTCCGACGATCCAACAATAAGGCATCGCGAGACTTTCATATTGAAACGGAAGGCAAGGGTGAAATTTACCACGATATTCAAATTGGATCACCAAAACGTTCCCAATATTCCACCGCGGTATTTCGATATATCTCCTTACTTAAAATTATTTGGTGACCGCTGGTGGAGCTTCAAGACCGACTCCGCGGGATTTATATTTAGGCGAACTCTTGAGGCTGCGCTCTCACACGCTATGCCACTGCCGAAGCTCGATGACGAAACCTATCAGCCTTGTGTTCCGCACGATCATGATTTGGCTAGTACCTACCATACATGGGGTACTTCTATGTGAGCCGCCAAAAGCCCCCCTTATTAATCGACTTGGAAAAGGCCTAACAATATGCAGGGAGCAGCTTTTTTACCTCCTCGAAATTTATAAGTTACTGCGAGGACAGAATACGGCGGATGATGTAACAAAATTCCATTACCGTGAGAGGATTCGAAAGGTAATTTTTGGATACCTCGTTTGGGTACTACGACATGCCGAACTAAACGGCTTTCCTGATTCGGTTGTTTTACACTGGTCCGGGAAAGTGGGTAAGTCCGGGGAGCTCGTAGGGGAGGCAAATAGTGAAGAAAAGAAAGATATCCCCCACGCACCCATGGAGAAATCCTCTTTGTCTGAGGTCGCGGAGCCCGCGGAACCAGTCGGGACTCCTGGAGCGAAGATAGATAGAACGGGCTCATTATTATCTATAGAGGCCCAAGGATCCATCGGCGATCTTAAGAAAGCAAGCACGCCACACCCCGGAAAGACCGAAGAGTCCACTGACCCTCCCCCTGTGAGGCCCATTGAGCCAGATATATATAAGTACTGGGATAATTTCCCGAATTGTTGCAGATTCCTTGATTTGTTGGATATGTGCTTGACCAACTATCCCGATGAAAAGCCTCTGATCACTCGAATAGTGAAATCTCTTCTAAAGACAGTTTGGGAGCCAATCGAGATGAGCAAGCACCGAGGGTGTGACCTATGGCCAGATCGACTCGAGTACCCTAGGGAATACCCGCCGCCGTATGCCCGATTCTGGAATTGGCAAACTAACGAGCGTTGTGGCTATGGTGGACAGGGTGCCTATGTCTATTCTATCACAACGCAAGTGCTTGTCTGGCGGGCCGTTAGGTCTACGAATAGGCTACTTGGTTTGGTGTCCGGCGACCGAGACTGGACTGAATGGATGGTTCACCAAAGTTTAGACGACAAAGCAATTAGTGATCGGACAATAGAGGCTTTCCGCCGCCTTGGCACTGACACGAGTCATGATTGTTTCCCCGATCGTTTTTTCTCAATAATTGAAGGACATATTAAAGAATCCCTCCCGGACCAATGGAGTTGCGATATCGGTATTCCATCATTTGTGGAGGATTTCTTCTTCGACGACAGGAATCAGCCGATCTCTGCTTGGACTGAGACACTCAGATACTACGATACATTCAACCACACCATCAAGACACAGACACCAGGCGCCTGGGAATATTTTACGCGCTACCGGCTTACGATTGACGGAGATCGTCGTCAGGAGTTGCAGGAGAGTTTGGAGGCAAAAGCTTATTCAGTTGGGGTTTTTGCTAGTAGCACGGTTACCCCTAGTTCCCATTGTCCTTCCAGCATAGGTTGGGAAATGGCTACATATGTCCTTAGCGTGGATTACGCTAAATTCCTGTATCCCCAGTTCAGGGTTCCAATGTAAGCTAGTCCATGCGACAAACGACTCAGGGAGTTTTAACCACGAACTAACGTTTCCATCTAAAGGATTATGGACCCCCCTACCCGTGCCGACGGGCCACAGGTATCCGTGCCCCCACAGGAAGACCCAATAAACGCTGGTACAACCCCTAGCACAAACGTCGGTGCGAGTGTACGCCAGGGAGGAAGAAAGTCTGGAAAAATGGGGAACGGCTTCGATATCACCGTTGAAGACCGTCGTCAATTGAACGATCCACCCTGTAGGTGATTTTCAAACTCTCCGGGGATACTATGTTTATTCTAATGGGAACAGCGTATGGCGAGTGGTACTGTTTCAGAGAGCCTCTCTTTATGGCACACGAGCCAAAGAAGTTTGAGATGAATAAGGAATTTATGGAGGGGTTTTTGGCTCTGGGAGATTGTTTTGGTAATTGGTCTTTTTGGGAAACTAGTAAAGGGAAGGAGAAGTTCTTGAAGAGTATGGCAGATATGCCGAATTATGACTGGGGTGGTGAGAGAAACGCCTTGTTTAAACCATCTAGAACTGGAAAGCTCGACCGCTTTCGCGGGGGTAAGGCGTTATTAAAGTTACAGGAGAAAGTATGGGAAACAATCTCTCTGCAGTAGCGATATCGATTTGCTAACTGTTTGGGGACAGAGGGATCGCAGAACAGATAAAAAAAGGATACTGTTTGTACCAATCTATCTACCTCCACATGTCCGATATGCAAGCTGGAACCCCGTTTAACAGTGTGATATAGAGTCATGGGGGACTGCATGATCCAGCATCTAATCTCCCTGATGGCCAACCTAGACCTTCAAGAAGCCGGCCATATAGGTGAATTTCTCTCGCGGCTGCGCCACACAGATTCTCACAAGATGAGATTTGAAGAGAAGGTATGTCAGTCCGCCTGCTCCCTCGGTAAAAACTCCCCTGCAATGCCTAACATCTATGAAGACACTCATGCCAGATAATCTCTGGATTACTGAATTCAACATCAATTTCATCATCACTGCCCCATTTCAGGCTGATGTGGAGTCACCCCTCCTTCCAAATTATTTTCCGAGGAGACGGGCAAAGTTCCTGAGTATGAACGATGTTGAGCCGGACCACATCATGGCTGAAGCGGCCATGGGATTCCGCATTATCGGTGACCTGCATGACCGGTACTGGACATGCTACGTGTTTTACGACTTTGGAAGTCGAGAACCCGTCACGGATGCTTGGAGCCGAGTGGACCATCTCGACTCTTGTAAGACTCCGAGCCAAAGGAAGTGCCTTGAGGGGTTTCTCGTGCGCCATGCCCTCGATCTAGTACTCTCGGAGGCCAAGATTATCCTCGGCATTATCGCCAAGCCTATGGGTGGTAATAAAGTAGGTTTATTGGTGGAAAAAGTGCTAACGGTATTAAGCATATACTGATGAAATGTTTGTTCGACGCAGAAATCTCAGTCACTTTTCAACCCACTACTCACGGAAGATGACCTCAGTGGGGAAAACTATTTCAAAACCATGAACAAGAATAGTGTATTCTATCCCTGGCTACTCGAAGTTTGTAGTGCTTTGTTGGAGAAGTGTAAGGAGACCCGTAGCGTTGCGGAGCAATGGATATCAGCAGAGAAGACACGGGAGTATAAACCTCGGTGGTCCGAAAAGGACCAAAAGAGCTTCGGGGAAGAGGTTGCGAAGAATCGAGCAGATGTGATGGCGCGTTGTGCTAAGCTAGAGAAAATGGCGAAGAACTTACAGGAACGGATCGACCGGAATAAGACCCTTAAGGAATCTGTAAGCATCCCACCACGGCTTGGAAGAGGTGTGCTGATGGTGAGATTAGCTGTCGAGTGAGCTAGCGCTCCGGGAAGCGAGGACCTCCACACAACTCGCGCACACCGTGAACCTTTTTGCTGTTGTTACAACTATTTATTTGCCCCTAACGTTCTCTACCGTACACTTCTACCCCCTCCCATAAGCGAACGGGCCAGTATATTAACTTGGCCCCCATAGAGTATCGTGGCTATACAAGACCTCCATTGGAAATATCCCGCAAAAACCCTCGTCAGAATTATGCTCGCCGTCACCTTCGGCACTCTAATCCTCTTGATGAATCTCGCCTTCCTCCGCCGCCACTTCACAACCCTGAAAACCTGGGCCCAAGACTCGATCCGCCAGAGAATGGAGGGAGCCTCCGAGCCCAAAGGCTCCGCCAGCAAGGAACACATCTACCAAGAAAAGCAGCCGGCCTGGAAATACTGGAAAGAGCGTGCCCGCGGCCTCCAGGAAGCGGAGAAACGCAGCACCCTACTCACTGACAACGTTTCTCACGACGGCGAGAGCAACTGGTGGTACTGGTACTTTATGGCGATATACATCGCCGTCGTGGTTCCCGTACAAGAGCTAACCTTCATAATCCTCACGCTCCGGTTTCAGAAGATCAAGGATGCTGGCCCCCTAAAGAAGCTCGTGAGGCTCCCCTGGGCCCCCATATGGATTCTACAGCTGGCACTCGTGTACGTGGTCATACTCGCCGGCCACACCGCCCTCTCCCTGTCGAGATTGGCCCACCGCACAGCGGTCTGGTTATGGACTGGGAACGACGTCGCTGAGAGTTGGAAGGCCGCGCAGGAGGAGGAGGATAGGAAGAGTTCGGTTCCCGAGCCGGAGGCGGATGATAAGAGCTTGAAACCCGAGCCGGATAGCACGAAGAAAGGTGGAGTGCTGGCTGCCTGGTTTAAGAAACCGGCGAAGATTATGCAGCTTCTCATCGTTGCAGAGGCACTCCCGTCCAAAGAGAAGGAAATCGATGAAGAGAAACAGGAGACTGCCGTGGAGGCTACTGCGAAGACTGCGGAGGTCCCTTCCTCCACCTAAGAAATGGGTGGTTGGGAAAATGTGGACGTGGAAGGAGTTTAGGAATGTCAGTGTAAACGAGTGATACCATATGATTTGCAACCTTAATTGACTTTTTTATTATTATTATTCATTTATTTACCAGTCCTATACACCCCCTCTCTAAATCCCAGGTCGTGGAATGACCTCCACCACCCAGCTTATACCAACTCATTCGCACCACCAACCAAGACTTTCGAAGTTGACCCAAACCGTAATATTCCCCCCCCCCCATCACCTTCCCGCGCATTACGATACACAGCACACCCACTCTCAATCCCTATTTTCAGGAGCGCATTCTCAGCGCCAATAGTATTTCAATCCCAGGTACCAGAGGGGAGGCCCTCTGAAACAATCTCCAAGATTTACCCCAAGACAAATAAAATAATCTAAGTTTTTTGCAATGCCACAAATAGCTGAGGGGTAAGGTAAGATGATTGTCTATCTCAAAATGGACCAAGGAAGGGCCTTTTTGTCATCTCCACTTCCGCTCATCACGAGTTCAACGTATATATATCATAGTTCAGAATCCATCACACATGATTCTTTGGTTTGCAGAGGAGGGAGGGGGAGGATATAGGGGATGATGGCAGGTTTCCAAGTGGGATTTACTAATTAATCAGGTTCCTAGGGTTTTTTTTGTCGTAGTGACTGAAGGTTAAATGAAAGCTCTAAGCATCCATCTTCCCTCTAGTTCGACGAACCCGGATGGATAGATTTCATGCAGGATCTCTGTATCGATCTTTTGTAATTTTTTAAATAATAGCTTAAAGGGAGGAAGTAGTGGAAGCTATCTATATGAGGATCGTGTAGGTTGACTTGTCACGTCACTGGTATCATATATACCGCTTTAAGCTCTCACGGACACAACCTCAGGTCCCAGGGACACCGCCCTATGATATATATTCTACCCACCGGTCAAGCAAGATACTTGGCCAAGAGCATATGCTCTACCTGAGAGATATGCTACTGAGAAAGTACCTGTACTTCCATCTCCCTTACTAACTTGTTTTGTGAGAAATACCAACTTTGCCTCTTTGTTTACCAACTTAATTATAATTCAAGTTGTCACTACTTTCACTTGTAGTTTATTTATCCAAATTTTTTATTTGTATATCTTGGTCAAAAAAAAAATAGTATGATTAATAGTAGTTTAGTAGTTGTAAAATTGAACCCGTTAGTAGATACTAAACTCAAACACCATGGAAGACAATTTCTTATTTCTTCTCAATGCTCTCTGATACTCAACTTTAAGCATTAGAACCATTATTTTGTAGCTTAAAGAATTGGTAAAGTAACGTTTTCCTACTAGACTATTATCTTGACTTTTACCTTTTGGTATCATGAGATACTTTCAGGTATTAGCATCTCGAATAAACTTTTTTTCATAATAGGTATCACTTCAGTGGAATGATTCACGTTAAAGAGACTTTTATGAAGAGTTTTTATAGTAGGTGGCTATGGTATAAAGCGAGCAGTTCATGTTGATTAATAATTTGTAACAAAACTTGGATAAAATTATTTTTTTTGTAGAAAAGGTTCTTCAATTCCTATAGTATCTTTCACAAGGTATCATACCTAAAACCAATCATCTTATATTTATTGAAGTTTATAAAATTCTTTTCCTATTACCGGATCAGTTAATAAACAGTTACTTATAACATTATTCTCCTAATTACTATTCCGTGAAGTGTATAATTTGTATTACTTTTTATTATTATTATTATTAAATTTTCTAATTTAATACTGGTTAATTAAGAGAAGTTATATAATAGTAAAGGTTTTATTAAAAAATAAAAAAATCCGTCTTATATATGTGTATTAAAAGGAAAGTAAATTTACTTTGTCAAGGAGACAGGTTAAGATTGGTGAAACGGAACATATAATATTGTGATAGGAAGAAAAAAAAATCATACTTTTGGCGTGGTCAGTTGGGCCCATGGGCTGGGCCCGGTTTTAGTGATCCCATCCATGGCAAGAACTGTCAAGGTACTTGCTCCGTTTCTTGAATTTTGGAAATATCTAGTTAAAGTCGCAGATATGACATCACGAGACTAGGAGCGAAACGTTTTTGTGACGAGTATTTATGTGCCATGCGAGGGGTGCTATAAAGGAGCTTTTTGTTTCCCGGCATTAAATTATTTGCCCGTAGGGCTACATCAGTGCTGTAATCACGTTTCCAATTCCGCGGCACACCCAACAAGAGAAATCATCTTCAAACATGATGCCGTATAGAAGTGCCCACGTCCCAAGTTCACCACAACGACAGGAAATCGCTACACCGAGCGGCAAGCGCAGCAGCCCAGCCCTCAAAGCACCATTCCTTCTCCCAAAGATACAATAAAAGCGTGTCCCGAAAATAAAAATAAAAAGAGAACTGGAGATACGGCGAATCGAACGCCGGACCACCTCTATGCTAAAGAGGTATTATACCACTAAACCATATCCCCATTCCTGCCTAATGCTCCCTACTTTCGGATATCGACTCATCTTTCTTTCATTGAGATATATTGGTTCAGGGAGTTATCGAGCCGAATAATCAATACTCTACTCTACTCCCCCACATCCCTACAACAATCCCGTATTTTCAGTTCCCAATTTAGCAGTTATCCCCCACCGACATGCCCCCCCACCCGAAGTTCTTCCACTACGAGTACGCCGCGCCGATGACACTGGGGGAAGATGTGGAGGCAGAAACTCCCCGGGGAAGGTTGGCAGGTGGCAGAGTGATACAATGGCTTTTATGTTCGCGGGCTTCTCAGCTCATGCAGGCGCTGAGGGGGTGCTTCAGAGGGGACGGTTCGAGATGGGCAGTCTAAGCACGAGTGTGGCATAATATGAGGCGCGTAAAACAAAATGTCATAATATATGATACTCGAGTATGATATTGTGTTATTAAGTTGCCGAGAATGAGAGGGCTGGGGTTACGGGTGAAGGGAGTTAGCGGTTTGAGGGGTAAGGTTTAGGGTGAGTGGAAACAGGGGTTTGAGCTATGATATGATTCTAGGCCTTAATATCATACCTTTTTCTTCTTCTAATGTTAGAGCCCTCTTTGTACTCATGACTTTGGTAATCTTGCCGTAAGCACTGGTTGTTATAGTATCATAACTCGTCTGAAGTTATCGCGGTATCAATAAAAATAACGGGTTCACTTGCATCCCAATTTTCTAACGTGGCACTGGACTTCATAAAGACATTACATCATATCACATCACACTTCGCACTCACCCACCAATCATAGCACACCTCTCCACACATACACCCGCACGCACTTCACGCGAAGTTAAATAGGAGAGCTTTTTTGCATTTAACTTTCTCGTTGGTTTCAGGCGAAACAGAGAAGATAGGAGAAAGGAAAACAAGAGAACAAGACCTTAAGAAGGTAAAGAAAGAAGGGAAACAATATTAGCCTTCCTTCCCCCACCCTGTTTTTTTTTTTTTCCTTTTTTTATGCAAGTTCTCCCCCTCCCCCGGTAGGTTGAGAGGAAATCATTCCTCCTTCTTGGCGGCGGGCTTCTTCTTCTTTTTTGACTTGTTGAGGGGTAGCTTCAAGAAGTCCAGTATTTCCGCGTTCTCGATAGACTTGTCTGTTTTGAGTTTTTCAAGCTCGGGCTCCGGAGGAGCAGCAATCTTGTTAATTCCGGCTTTGGTGATTGCTATAGTTTTTGTTAGAATTATGCTAGTTTCCACTAGCTACTAGGGTAAGTGGGAGGCTCACCGATGGTGGTGAAAAGTCTTGATGTGATTGACCCATCCTTCTCTCCGAGAACCTCAAACTGTCTGACAACACCGCAACGAACGCATTCAACAATACCCATCTTTGCCGTTCTCTCGTCCTCTAATTGCCTCAGTCCAAATGGGAAGTTTCCAAACTTCTTGTTAACCTCGGTGAAAGTAGCCTTTGAAGTCTGGCGTTTGAGTCCAACTTTTGTGTCTGTCTTCTTGTGCAATGTAGGCCTTTTTCCGGGAATATCCTTGAGTTTACCAGAACCCTTGCTGAGAGCCAATTCCACACCCCAGATGTCACCAACTTCAGGTGCTCCCTCAGACTTCGGCATACCTTCACCGGGATGTAGCACAAGGCGCTTCTTTCCCTCAATCTCATTTTGGAGAAAATTAAACGAGGTGGTGGATTCGACGATAGTGCAATCGTAGGCTGCAGCGATCTTGTTGAGAATCTGGGTTATCTCGTAGGCGGAAGGTTGCCTGTGTGGCTTTTCGGGAGTTGTCAGTGGGTGAATTTCGGATGGGAGGAGAAGACGTAATAGCGCCTCATTGCAATAGTGGGTTGCTTGGAGGAGATTTTTCTGGTCGTCAGTAAGCTCCGCATCTTGACCGACGATAACCGTGTCCCCGACAATCGCAGGATAACCGCCTAGCTGAGCACCAAGTCTATATAGATACAAGTAAGCATGAAAGATGAATTGTTTAACATTTAAAAGTGTTTCGCGTGGTCTCTTACTGAATCTTTAGAACATCACCTTTCTTGATAGCAATCTCGTTCTCCCCGGGATCGGTCGCCAAAGGAGTATATGGTGTAAGGATATCATTTGGAGAAACAGTCGTGGGGAAAGCAATCCCTATGAAGGCAAACATCAGCGGGGAAGCTTCCAGCAGGGAATCGAAACATATTTTCTGCCCAAATCCATCTCAATGGAAGGCCAACAAAGGAAATAAAGTCTACCTTTGGAAATTTTCTTTCCCTTATAAACCTTCGAACACTCCTCATCCAACAACTTGTCACCCTCCTCGCACAAGCTCAATATAGTCTTCCCGTCCCCGTCAATCGCAAGTCGGCAGACCTTTGCAAGGACTCGGTGAGAAATCGCCGCAGCATCATTATATTTTGTAAGACTAAGCGCAAACTCTGCGACCCAGCCAATCAGCGCTCAAATTTTCCTGCACAAAACAAAACAAAAAAAAAGACTGAAATTTGGAATCGCATAAAGGTAAATTAAAAGACGAACCGTTTTCAGGATTACTCTCGGCAGCAGCGGGCCCGTCTGCCTTCTCTTTCTTGTCCGTCATCAGATGTATTGGTATCCGTTAGTCTGTTTTCGATGAGCTTTTTGATGGAGGAAATTTCGAAAGGGGAGGAGGAGGTTAATGGTGGGGTTGTTTGTTTCAGTGCGGGGTTGCACTCCGCACAACAAAAAAAATATCCTTGCGCCCCATAGTCGCTTAGCTAACAAATTATACCACACCATACTTGTGTGAGTGATGATGAAGATGGTGGGACAAGGGCTGGTTACACACTGAAGCAGGGAGTTTTCACATATTGATACTTGTATCAACCTAGGGCTTAGCATTGAGACGAGAATAATTCTTTACACTGGGAAAATGGATATCATTTCTGCACCCAGTTAATGTTGGAAGGTAACTTAATTTTGAACCCAGCAGGCAGAGACTCATTTGGCAAGAACTTTCCATGCTGTACGGTACGAGTACAGTACTGCATCATACTCGAGTAATTGAAGCTATTTGAAGCTATCTGTGCAACACCCTGAACCCCAAACACCTCCATGAGTACCGGTATTCCGATTAACCCCCCCCAGATTCTCCACTCATGTGAGACTACCAACTTTAATAAAAACACAGTGACCGCAAACGTGCGAAACAAGCTTTTCTTCAAATGACCACTCTCACAAACGCCTCCTTTGCTCAATGCAGGGTCTATGACCCAATTGTTCTTTGCTCCATTCCTTTCCGCACTTTCTACAGCCTGCGGTAAAAAAAAATCGGAAAATGTGGAAATGAAATCTTAGAAACACGGTTGCTCAATTGGCTCGAGCACACTCAACTGTCTAATCAAACCCCCAGAAACCTTTTCGTCATTTTCCGATTTTTGTCACCGTAGACTACAGTACTCGGCCGCCCGCCTAGACTACACTTGAATGATATCGTTCTTGGCTGCCAACAATATTCGACGTTTCATCCTGGACGCAGAGTTCTCGGCAACTTCCTCAGCCACTAGAGGAATATCGTCTTTGAACTTTTTGTCGTAATAAAGGGCCTGGAGCACCATCTGCTGGACACCTTAGAATTCTAGAGAAAACAGAAAATCGGTGAAACCTGCAAACGTACTGTCCCGATGCTCAGCCCGACTGCTCCGACACGAAAACCAATTACCCATTTGATCCGACTTCCGAGATTGCCAAATCCCCTTTCGATGCCCCCAAATTCGCCCCTGATTAACCTTCCCATTTCCCTGATCCTGACGTCCGTACAATATAAGCAATGTCCTAATGGTCAGTTAGTACTTGTTCCCATCTTTAGACACCCCAAATCCTTACCCGCTCTAATCTCAAGATACTTCCTAGAACGCTATCCTCAGTAGGAATCTCGAAACCGCCATTCATTCCTCTTAAAAATATTGTTCTATTGTGACGGAAGTATGTTGAACACAGTATTTTGGTACTCGGATCACTGTATATAAATACCTCTCATTAGTATAAGTACTGCGGTCATAGGCACAAAGCCACATACACGAAAGATCAGTTTGGCTTCCCGAACAACTTCTACCTTTCCACAGCTCCCTGTCCCCACAAGTCTTTACTTCCCTTCGATTCCTCCTTTCAGGTTATTGGCCTTGACCGACAACAATTCCCTCTGTTTGATCACTCGTATATTTTCCAGACTAATCCACTTACTAGGTAGTGTACCTACGCCAGTAGTCCTGCTCAAACTCAGAGCACGCCTGATTGATGGTAAAATCTCGGTGCTGATGACCAGTGAGGCTGCCGCAGACATGACTGCTGTGACGGACCGCAACGGCACGACGGCCAGTAACGAAACCTGTGTGGAACGTGATTCTATCCCGCTCCCGCTGCTGTTTCGTTGTGAAGAATAGGGAGGTTTTTCCACGACTGTCGAAACACAATCCCTTTAGCATACATGTTGGAGTGCCTGTTGTAGGGCATGTGGTTAGGCGGATATGAGGTGTGCGGAAGGATATGTGGTTTTGGTTGATGTTTGTTGCCATCGCACATCATATATCGGGTATTAGGTTTTGTGGTGTTTCTATCTCACCATATGCCGTTCGGCACATGGTAGCTAGCCTAGGGTATAGTCTCCAGGGCTTAGTGAGGATCATGGGGTATGTATCAGGATCGTTCCGGATTGCTGAGGATCGCAGAGGATCTTGATTTGTCAGGTTGGTGATTTTCTTGAGAGTCGGTTGAGTTTCGTTGAAGTTCCGGAGTTGGGGAGATATATATCTCCCAGTATGTCCTTAGCTATGATAGCAGGAGAAGTAGCGCATCCTTCCTCCCCCTTCCCTCCCCTATATTTTCCATCCACTTCGTTCACGGTGATCTTAGTCCTGCCTCTGTTTGTTGAGTTGTCTCTTCATTACAATTGTCTTATTTACTTATGGGCTGTTCTTAAGACTATGTAAGATTGGGCCACGGAGAAGTGTTGAATAGCTGGAAATGTTTCTGCCGCGGTAGGGACAGTTCAAGTTATGATGGAATTTAATGGAAGCGGTCAGAAACTCAGACCCCTGGCAAAACCGTTGACTAAATATCCGAGATGCAATACCGAGTGATTACCTATAAATGTGGCTCGCAACTTTAAAAAATTGGTCTCCCACCCAACACAATAGTGATATCGTAATATAACACTAATAATATTCTTGCTAGATCTGGGTCAGATGAGTTTTGAATTTCAAAACTATGATACAATAGAATTTTCATATCAATCCAGGTTCCCATCTAACTAATCCCCAAATCCTTCATCACAACCCCCCTGCAGATCGGATGATAGAAGCCTTTATTCTTCTCAAAGGTCTCCAGTGCCAGATTCCGATCACACTCGTTCAATAGCCTGTACAAAGGTCTAACAAACTTCATCCTTCCCCACATACCCAACACCACCGCTGCCTTGCTATAAAGCCTCTCGTCTTTTGCTTTGAGACCGACTGTCAAGAAACGGCTCAATATCTCCGCATTCTCGCTCTTTAAAAACCCGTATTCACCACGCATGAGCTCTACAAGTTCCTTACGGAGAGGGGTGGAAAAGTCCGTGATTCGCTCGAGGAAGACGACAACTTGGCCGGATGTCCAGCAGGAGATATCTGATGGTGAGGGTTTAAAAGAGGAGTCGGACGAATTCAGGGCTTGCCAGCGGTCGGCAAGGGCGTAGCAAGCGTCTGCTAGTGTTGTATCAAAGTCGGGTTTTTCGGGAAGCCCGGGTTTGTAGAACCAGGTGTCCCAGTCGACCTTTGCGAGGGCATCAGAAGCCTCTAAATCCTTGGAGAAGAAGGATAGAAGAGTTTCCCTGAAATCAAAAGAAGTAAGAGACTTTTTACGGTATGTTGAAAAGTACTATATATTGTTAGCTCAAAGCTATGGAAGAAGGTAGTGGAATTTACGTGAGGAATAAAGGTATCCCATTTTTCCCTTCCTACAAGTCTGTCGAGATAATAGAGGAAGTTGAAGCCTTTTTCGTAGGGAATGCTGGAAAATGCGTCGTCGGGGTCTTTCCCTTTGAGATCAATAACCAACTTGGTGAACTCGTGGTCTGGGCCATAAAGCTCCACGGATCCCTTGAGGGCTTTCCATCCGATGATTGCCGAGAAATGGAAATGCTTATCTCCGTGAACTTTTCCCTGGATTCTTCGCTCGAGGTAGGTTGTCCACCCCTCATTGAGCCAAAAGTGCTCCCACGATGCGTTAGAGACTAGGTTCCCAGACCAACTATGAGAAAGCTCATGTGCGATGACATCGACATTCGATTTATCGCCCGAGATAATCGTTGGAGTTGCGAAGGTTATGCATGGGTTCTCCATTCCACCTGATCAACCGGGTCAATCAATTGTTTCCTATTCTGGAGTATAATGTTACATACCGTAAGGGAAGCTAGGTGGGAGTATTAACACGTTGTATGTTGTCCATTCGTATGCATAGATCAATGATTCGGCTGTTTTAATGAAGGTTTCAACATCATCTTCTAATTCCTTCTTACACCGAAGAAGTTCCTCTGGGCCAGCATAAACCAAACTACGGGGCCCGACTGCGGCATTCGCGATATCACCTGATGCGATTGCCATCAGGTAGGACGGTATTGGGATCGGCTGCCTAAAGGTGTACGCTAGAGTTCCCGGCTCCGACGGAGAGGTTGCCGGGACAAAGTGATGGACACCAGTGGGGAGACCGGACGCGCACACAGGGAGAGGAGAGCGGATGGAAAAATCAAAGGTGGACTTTACCGAGGGGGTATCTTG
The DNA here is from genome assembly GCF_000151645.1 of Tuber melanosporum. Taxonomy (NCBI): domain Eukaryota; kingdom Fungi; phylum Ascomycota; class Pezizomycetes; order Pezizales; family Tuberaceae; genus Tuber; species Tuber melanosporum. The sequence continues at coordinate 562,510 of NW_003298886.1, read as the reverse complement.
GCAGGGGTATAGTGAGCGAGCATGAATCGCTTGACATTGTGAAACTTTGAGTTGGTTAGCAAGTCGCAACCAGGAGAGTTGGCGGTGATGATTACACATGTACGGGTGTCTCTTGTTTGATGTCTGCTCGGGGGTCATCCATTGAAGCGCGGTACACTTCTCGGTGGTACCCCATGTGACCTACGATAATAAAGGTCAGGAGCTATATCGTAAACGCTGGAGTGGAAGCACTAAAAGAGAAGAATCACCTTAATTATGACCTCATCCTGGGAATTAACTGCCTTCTCAAGATCAACCTTTAAGGGACTTCCATATGGTTCAACCCGATCTCCAATACTCCACTTCGCACCCTTCCCGTTAACCGCAACTGCCCTAACGTCTAAAAAGCTGGTGTCAAGCACGACTTGTTTCAGACCATCCGCAAGAGCCTTCAATGTCAACTCGACTTCACCATAAAGTGAGGATTTCGAGAACGACAAAGTTAGTGAGATAGCCGTATGAGTAGTAGAAAAATCCAGATGATTGGAGAGAGTATTCGGATCTCTGGTTGGCGCCATCGAACTCAGATATTTCATTGGGATGGAGGATTGCCAGGCGAAAATGCGGGGTTGAGAGGGGTTGCGGGGTGGTGAGGAGTGGTGCCGAGGGGTCGTTGAGATGATGTTGACGGAGGGATACAAGCGAAAATATAATATATTTTAACCTAACAAGCGAGGGATAGCCAATGATCTGATGGACTCCGTTAGGAGGGATCTATTGCAAATGGCGAGCGACGATAGAGAGGGCCCAATCCTTCGGATCATATCAACCCAACTAGGCTGTGACTTTCTTGCTCGAGATGAGATGAAGTTTAAGGTGTTTGGTGGGTTAGTGGCGCACTCGAGAAGTTAGAATCGGCATCATTGCCCTCCCATCACAAGGGTTGGAGATCAATGGTTTCAAATATCGCTACGAGCTGCTTGCTGTTGTTTCCTGCCAGTGATTTCCGTGCTCTGAGATAATAGGATATTCTAGTCGTCATGTCACTTTCGCCTTTGCACCTATCGCGAAAATAGGGGTTATTGCCCCAAAAATCAAGCCAAACTTAAGCACGATGATCATCGCAGCCACCTTTGTTAAACTAGAGTATGATATCGTTGCAGAAACTACTGAGAGAGACATAAAAAGCCGAAGGTCACGTCCTTCAAACTAATCGTTCTTTCAAACCGTTGGGCCCGGTATGAGGCCCTTAACTCCGCTAGACATGTGCTATCCCATTATTCGGACCTTACCAGTATACTCGAGTAATAGCCCCAAAGACTACTCGATTAGCAGGTAAGGATCAGTATGGAGATCTCAACCATCGTGGGGCTATTTCTGGTATTTATTTTTTTTAGGCCATGCCTGGTAGTCCTGGTTTTTCCAAGCCTCGAAAATCACAAACGGAAGTTGGCGCAGGAAGCTAGAAGACCCCAAAGTTGTAATAATCAGGCTGGTATGGAAGGGGAATACGGTAACTTTTGAGCATGAAAATGGGTGAGACGCCTGCTTAATGTGCATGCCAGACACACATCTTCCATTAAATCACCGGTATTTGCATTATCAGAGCAAAAAAACGCGTTGCTGTCTCCTGTTGACCAGAGGACACTTTAACTTGCATCAGAATGAAGTTCTCACCCAAACCCCCACAGTACCCTGGGCTAATACTGGTTACTCAAGCAGGGATTTTGCCTAGCGGCCAGACACCCTTCATTAACTTAACTTGTTTAACGAGCGTCTCGATCGAGTAATCCCGTTGTCTGGGGTTCCTCAACAGAGGACTCCACGGTGCCGGGGAGCGGGTCACCTCGGAGCCGCGCGAGACGTTGCAAGATCCTCACTAAATATCGCCCCCCACCACCAGGAAGCCCTCGAGAGCAGACACTCCAAAACTCGGTTTTGGGTGGACTAATCACTTGTAGGGGTTGGATGTTTGGTACTTGTGTTAGAGCAGTACTGTACCTGCATCTACCGGTATCATAGCCTAAGGTTTGTTCAATTCGCCGCTGCTTGCATGGCAGATGGTATCACGGTATTCCAAACCCCCATAACTAGGGAAACCTCTACCCAGCAATAAAGAAGGGTGGTTCTGCAGGAACATCCAGTCGAATACTGGTATAGTCTACAGCTACCTGACGGTTCCGGCGGACCAATCCGGCGTTTCGCAATATCGTGCACTCGCATCCCCAGGTCACTGTAACACCCCAGGTACTGTACCCCACCAACCCCGGCCGTAGATAGCATGACGAGGACAAATGACAGAGACGACCTTTTTTGCTTTCAGAAAATGTCTTTCAATCTGATTATGATAGATTCTTTAGAGGATATTCATATTTTCCTCCCCAGTAATTAAATAGCTTCTGCAACCCTCCAGCTGAAGACTGCCAAGACTTTGCGATACATCAGACGTCATCAAAACTTTGCAGACACCAGCGTACAGTACGTACCCGAGTGTGTTACTTGTGCAATTCAGTGGTGTGGACTTCTCATAGCTTGTTTGCTGGAACTGTTGGGCGTGGGGCTTGCAAAAAAACGGCGTTCGATCTTGTTGTATCATACTGTGCTATGGAGGCTCGCGTCCAATATGGCGAGCGGAATGCTTGTATTGCAGGGTTGAATTTAAAAACAGCGCCAAGCCTTACCATTTCCAATAGGGATCTCAATAATTCCTCAGCCAGTTTAGATGCAGAGTTCTAATGGGTTGGAAAGTAAAATCCAGGGAGTTATTTCATATATAGTTCAAGATTTGGTTTGGCTTGCTTGACCGGATCATTAATTGGAAGGTCCTGAATATGGCTTTTTTCAGTGGAATACTCTTATACCTCCTATCATTTTTGACGCACTCTAAACCACCCGGTTCAATGTCTTGCGACAATGACTTGATACTGGCACTGCACTCGAGCACAGTATCATACTCGTGCAAATACTCGTACAGTGCTTTATGGGCATCATCACAGATTGCGCTAGTACTGAATCCAGTGTATCATCAACGCCTGCACCACAGATAGCCCGCATGTCTCACACCTCCCCAGAGTCAATCGAGCCGCAGCCAAGACAAGGGCGCAGGGCTAGGGGCCACCCTCATGTCTCGCTAACCCCAACGCGGTATTCTGTACGGCAAACCAAGAACGTCAACAAACCAACCACCTCTCACCCTCTTCCTTTTCTCACCCATCCTCTTCCTCCCCTATCGTTTGGTTAAACCCTTTTCCATATTCCCCCCCTCCTTCTACTCTTCCCCTGTATTCCCTAACCCTGTCTTCATCCCTCCCAACGCGATGTCCGACGAGCACGACAACCTCGCCCCTGTAGCTCCTTTGAGGGGAGAAACTCGGGCTTCAGTGGCCGGTACGCCTGCGATTACTTCCACTGCTGATTCAATGGAGGGTGTAGTTGTTGAGACCTCGAGTTTTGATAATAATGGAGATGGGGTTGTGGACCCTTTGTTCGAGGAGCAACCAGGCGAGGGCGAGAGCACTGACTTAATCGTCATAAAGGACGGAGACGACGGTGACGAGGGTGAAGAACACGATGGTAATGGGGTCCTAGCGAGAATTAAGAGACAAACATACGCAGAGTGAGTAAATCATCCCTCCATCCGCCTCCCTGCTGTTCCCACCACACCCTCCATTTCCAGCCCTATCACGTCAATCCCTAATCCAACCCCTTTAATGAAACACAAAAAGGCGATCGTGAAATTGAGCATGCTAAAATCCGGATAACCAGTTTCCTCTCAACTCCATCCGTAACCATCAATATCGGGGACATCGAAAACGGCGGTTCCGTACTATCAGCCCACCAAGCCTTCCTCTTGCGAAGCCCTTACCTGACCGAAGTCTGTTCCTCCTATACCCATGACACCCCTGCTTCCGAGCGCGTGGTCAACCTCCCCGACGAGGATCTCGACGCAGTTGGGTGCTTTCTACAGTACCTTTACACAGACGAGTATTCCCCACGCCTCGTCCCGAACCCGCAAAGACCGGATGATACAATCCTCGAGGCTCTAGATCCAGACCTAGGCGTGCAGAAAGACCTCGATGGCAGCCACTTGCTCAAGCATGCCAAGATCTACACACTCGCTGAGAAACTCGGAATGGATGAATTGAAAACTCTAGCTCACGCTAAAATCCACAAGATCAATTCTACGGCGAAGGGAGAATTGGAATACGCAAGATTCGTATATGCCAATACCCCCCGCGAAGACAAGACTATTCGGACGCCGATCGCTACCTATTGGGCTCACAAGAGTACATTTCTTCCCTTCGCCCTCTTCACATTTGGGACGCTACTAATGTATTGAAATAGGTCATGTCCTCCGCCACGAAGCTGAAGACGAATTCCGTGGCATGATACTCGAGTTCCCGCAATTCGCTTACGATATGCTATCCATTGTTCTAGACCAGAAGGAGAAGAAGAACGTTCATAGGGATGAACGCGAGGGGACGGAAATCATGGCGCCGCCGGGAACCGCTGAGAAGACGAGAGGATCCGCAAGGAAACGACCGAGGACTTCGAGTGTTATTTAATTTGGCGGGGTCTGCCACCCGAGGGGTGAGAAGGCAATGTATTATCAAAGCGTTCTTTCTTTTTTTCTTTTTTTCTTTCCTTATTCTGTATTCTTCCTTGAAGGGGGTTGAAGAAAAGCTAGCAGCATGTGAAGGAAGGAAGAAGAAAAGAGGGTCTTAACCTCGTTAGTCTTTTTTTGTACCGCCTTTTTTTTTAGGAGCTTATTTCCTTCGTCCCAACCTGGAGATGGGGGTTTGTCGTTGCTGACCATAGCATTCCCTATGCTATCTTTTCCCCCCTTGCTCCCTCGCTCGACCGAGCCAATGACTCGTTCCGGTCTAACTTATAACTACTCATGTTTGCTATCACCTTTTTTGTCTCCTCTTTGTCTGTCCATCTATTGCAAGGTCTCTGCGCTAGTAGGTTTGTTATCTTATCTGACAATTCATATTTTTTTCGTTCGACGCCAGCAAAAAAAAAGAACCTTGAGTAGCCAAATTTGGGTTTGTCGTTACTCCCTCTCTATTTATAAATTTGTGGCGAAAGTGAAAAAAGAAAAATAGTAGCATATACATCCGCCCCATCCCATCTACAGCTCCCAGAAACCCCCATGTCTAGATTGTATATACAGTCGGACGCTGCATAGCCGTTACAAGAGGCCACCCCATCAACTGCTTGTTACGAATAAGGCCAAACACCCATCCCATCGACATACTGGCCGGAAACCAGCACAGGTTCATATCCCGGGCAAACACTCCTCATCTCGGCCTTCGGGATTTCCCAGCTCTCCTTCTTTCTCCAAACTGGTTCTCCCGTCCACTCCAAGTCCCTCTCCACCTTAACCACGACTGGGATAACACCCGCGGTTTGTAGGGCGTAAGGTCTATGTCCCAATGCCACGAGTGTGGAATTGATGACACCAAGGTGGCTTGTCATGGCGATGTAAGTGTTGGGATCATTGTTGATAATCTCATCAAGGACATGCTTGATGCGCATATTCCTTCCGATTTCAGATTCGCGGTGGAAATTCCACAGGGGGTCTTCCTCTTCGATCGGGAATTCAACTTCCGGGTACATTTCCCTCAGGTACGAGGCTTTCGACCGCCTATCGCTATAGTGCAGGCTAAGGGTTTCGCGGAGGAGTTCGTGGCAAACGGGGCGGGGAGGGTTCAGGGCTACCGGTTTCCAGGTTTCAACGAGGGTTGAGAGAGACCGGGAAAGTGGTGAGACATGGTGGGATTCGGGAAGCGGGACGCCGTGTGGGACTTCGCGTTTCCAGGCTTTGGAGGTTCTGGCTACTTCTGAGTGACCTCGGGGTGAGAGTTTGGCGTCAGGTCCCCAGGTGTAAGTGCCGTTTGTGCCTTGCATCGCCCAGTAGCAATCCCAGGCTTCCCAACCGAAGAATTCTTCTGCAAATTTGACATTTCCATTAGCTGTGGGAGGTCCGAGTGGGGAAAGAAGGAAGGTGTACCAGCGACGTTATGGTGTCCTTGCCCGTGCCTTGCAAGGTATAGCACCACATATCTAACACCCTCCGGAGCATTCATGTTGAGGGCGTGGATGTTCTGGCGAAAGCGATACCATCGATGAGGACTCGGGTCCGTGAGGCCAAAGCTATCCCGAAGCTACTAGACCATCAGTAATGGATCGCGAGCTCGGGGAATTTTTTGTTTTGTTCCAAACAGACCGGATCATATGTTCTATCATCCGTAGCCAAACTGCTCTGTTTGAAATACCCAGGCACAACACTGTATTTCAATCTCGGGGGCCCATTATAAGCAGGAAAAACGATATTAGCCAGCCCGCTGGTGGCAAGAAGCAGCAAACTCCAAAAGATCATTTTACGTTTATTCTGTCGTTTCGTATACCACGATCGCTAGGGAGAGTTTTTTCCCAACGGGTCGGGGTCGAGAACGTTTATATAGTGAGGTGAGTCATTTGATTTGAACTATACCTTCTGGACGTGGAGCGGGGTGATTGGACACTAGTCATTCCTTGATCGTGTTTTGCTCTGCCCGCGAAGGTGTGCCCTCGTGGCGGAGGTCTTTTTTTAAAAAAGGAAACCAGAAAGAAGTTAGAGGTTGCGAGTGACGAGTTGTGAGATGGAATAATTACGGTAATGGTGGTTAACTCACTAAAATGTTGTTAAACTGGATTGGGAAGAGCTATGAATTCTGAATCACTGTTACCGTAGATTGGACCTGGGTATGAAAATGGGCCACGGGACCCGTTGTGGACCTCGCTTTAGGTCTCGTGCTGTGCCCAACGTGACTGGCTAACGGTTTCAAGGGCACTTTGTGACTGGACCTCTTGGCATCGAATACCGTATTTGAATTCGAGTCAGGGTCTACGAGTGAAAAGATGTTAGGCTGTGGTCAAGGGAGTTTTAGGGTGACCAATTGCGGGGGAGGGGGGTCCAATGCCTTGGATAGATATAGGAAGTCACTATATATGAAAGATTAACTCCGGATTAGAGAATTTTAGAAGAGGAATTCTGGGAGAGATTGGCGAGGTTTTATATCTGGTCGAGTTATTCAGAGCGGACAAGCGGGCCCCGACATAAGCTATCGAAGGATCATTAAGAATAGAGATGATATAGGTTCTCGGGTGCGTGGGCGCGGGATACCAGTCTTGAGCCGAGCCTCTCGCCTCCTTATACAGGCTATATACCGCTATCTACGAGGAATTCCTGTGCGAGGGTAGCGACTAGGATCCCTATTATTTGATGGAATACAGGTACTGTAATTCAGTGTAGTGATTTACTGTAGGGTTATTGTGTTTTGAAGAGGCGGGCGCACAGCGATACTTACTGTAAGGCCAATTCGATCCAACAGTGTTCTAGAGTAGTTCCGAGTCTCTCACGATCTCCAATCTCTGGGATTTTCGTCACGCAATCGCCTCACCAAATCAAACAAAGTACTCGAGTAAATCCAACAAGAGTGGTAACTGCGGGTCCTATCCTTTTCCAGGCGAGGTGATTCTCGCCTTATGTCGGTCCCTGCCTCCTGGTGAGTTAAGCCGCTTTTTTTTTTCATGAAACATGCCATCACCCGGCGGTAATGCTTCGATTGCGCTTGAGTGACCGCGGTGTTCTGGGAGAGTCTCTTTTGGGGAGTATCTTCGGCTGTTGCTTTCACGCCTTATATAGCGTATTTTGCAGAGAAACGGTATGTCGAGGGATTGATTGAATGCCTTTTGAACGAGGGAATTGGTTTGTGTCTCAGCCGTTGGGCGTTGGTAGGGGATGACGGACGGATTGAATGCAAAATCTATTGAACTATTGCTCAAGTGTGTGGTCTTGGCGCTGCTTACTTAGACAAACCAAGCTGATCGCCTCTTTCCGGAGTTGTCGCCAACGCCTGAGTGAATACGATTGGCGCGTCATGGTGCTGGTGTGAATTCCCATGGTTATAGGTGATAGAGCACAGCCACTCCGACATTAACGCCACTTTCTGCTCGAGGAGGGTAGTTCTGTGCTATGTACAGTACCTCGCAATTAGAATCGCCCAATTTGGGGTGGTGGAATTGTTTCTACGTTAGGAAGCTATTGGAGTTAATATCGGGGATAGGGATGGCTTATTATTGGCAATGAAGCTGGCTCATGAAAATCACCAATTGCGTATTGTCGGGGGGTTAATTTAGTGAGAGACCCGAGGGTTCTCCTTTTGCACCGGAGTGGTCTGGCATTGTTACACTGCTCTGCTGGCCTTGTGAATCGAGCTATTGCCTGAATTCTTCAATCGTTGTTTTGGAATAGCGATGTTAATCCCGGAGGCAGCTGTTTAAGGGTACCTTTATTTTGCCCAGTTCACCGGGATCTGTGTGGGAAACCTTCTTCCCATTCTAGAAGACAAAAGAGTTTAAACTAAGCTTGCGGGCCTTTGGGGTTACTCACCACTATGTGGCACAAAAAGGGAACCTAACGGGCGCACAAACTGAGGAACGACGTTAATATTAATTCAAAGTCTAGTTTTGGAACGACCACACTCGGGGCTGTTCTCATCACGGGATACCTTTTGATTTCATGGAGATTTTGAGAACCCTTTCGGTCGATCCTACTATTCAAACTACACCACCTGCATTCCCACTTCTTGACTTATTCCCATGCCCGGAAGGAGATTATAGAGTCTGGGAAGCGTTTTGCGCTTGGGTTTCTTAACCAATACCATGGAATAGTAAGTTTACCAAAGGCTCGTTGGTAAATCCCTCAACCAATTGGCCATCATCCCGTACCGCTTCTTCTGTCTCTCTTCTCGAGCTTCGCGATCACCACCCTCACCTCACACCACTCGGCGCCCTCCCTCCTTCCGACCTTGTATTGGGCCTTCTCCCACTTTTCCGTCGTCCGCTGCTCCAATTTGACGCCCCTTCCACTGTTATTTCAGAGGGATTTTCCTTTATTACCTTATTCTGTCCCCCCCCTCCCCACCGAGAGCCATTCTCTACTACGTGCTCTAAGTATACTTTAACTAGGTTTCTGACCTGTTTGTTTGTTTCTTTTTTGCTACTCTATGCTGGGTGTTTTCAGACGTGGATAAGTTGTCAACATGGAAGATATTCTCCCTCTGGACCCAGCGCAGGGTGGGGGCTTGCGCTCATTAGGCAGAACCCAAAATTCAAATAATAGTCTAGTATAATAACAATGTATATAAGTCATAATCTTTTATGATACCGTACTACACCATACCGTAGAGGGTGTGTGGGGACCTGATATCACCGGCGAAATGCAAGCAGGTAAGCCCTCCGCATCCTATGAAACTGAGAGACAAGAGAAAGCCAACACCGCCGGTGCGGGATTCAGGATTCGGGCACTGTGCCCACAAATCCACCACGGATAAGCGATGCAGGATGCTGTACTGTACTTGCCACACGCTTGTTAGCTTATCTAAGTTGCAAAACATACTAAGTAATAACAGATTTTCAGTAACATGTATTTTACCTACCGCGAGAACCCAAGAGAGGATCCCCTACTGAAACGGCCTAATATGCTTGCTGCAGATTTACTCATGGGAGCAGGCAGGCGAAGGGGCTCTTTTGTTGCTCGTGTGTTCTCGCTCGGCCACCTTTCCGCCTGGAGATCTAATATCATGGCTTAATATTATAGCCACTGATATATTTGGCGTAATTTTGATGAAATACTAAGTGGCATGGGCGAAGGGCTAACTCTGCTGTGAATGAGATACGGTTATGTTGTAAATTGTGTTGCGAATAGCGAAGTGGGGGTGCCACGGGTCTGGATGATGATTCACTGATTAATTGAGGAAAAGTGCAATGGAATAATCTCGAAGAAAGGAGAGAAAATCACATCCTGCTTAGAGAAACAGATGGGACCGTGCATCCGTGCTGGAGCAAGGAGAGCGTTAATGTGTAGAAATGCGTAGGCGGTCTGCAACACACACACGGTACTATGAGGGGTAACTTATGCTTCTCGCGTTCCTTATTATTTTGATTTTGTTATACTAGTGTCACCCCTCTCCAGGAACGCGTGGGGCGCATCCCGAATCACTCGAATGTTGGACACTTTTTCATGAGACGGCTTTCACACTCTACCATTGCCGGAACGGGCTCAATCGCGGTAAAGGGTCGGGTTGATTTTGCGACACGGACTCTGGGGTTCCTCATCCAGTGCGTTTGGGCCTTAGGCGTGTTAACTCTATCTATTTTAACATCTGGAAAACACAGAACTCCCTATGGCAAAGATTAGAAACTGCGAAACTGTCTCCTGCTCGCTATAGGACTCTTTGCTCCTCCATAGCTTTCGGACTGGTAACAAGGGAAAGGACCATTTTCTGCGATCCTCCATCACAAAAGAAAGATAATGCCAAGACTCCCACTCTTTTGAGTCACCCACAAATCGTGCTATAATATCACCCCCAGCCCCCCCTATCATCAACCCAGCCCCCACGCAGTCCGTCGCACTCTCCCACAGATCGTGTTTCGAGTGCCATCTGGCATCGGCATCGTCCGCTTTCCCTAGAAATCAACGGGGCAGGAGACAAGTTGACGAAAAGCTGTGAGACTCGCGGTTACCGGGACGTTCCGAACCTTTCTAGCAAGTAAAGCATGGGGGAACAGATTTCGTGAATGCTCTAGGATAGGAGGGGGGTAGCCGACTAACCCTAACGGACTGAAGTACGTTTGGCTGGTTTTTCTTGGGCGCTCGAGTAACTTCCAGTCGGGTCTTGTGGCCGCGTCCCATGTTGAAGGAATCGTGAAGGTCTACCTTTCGCATGCAATTCCTGGGGGATCAGATGTTGGTTCCGGGGGCTTGAACCGGGACTATTTGTGAAACCTATGTCCAAATTGTGTGCTGTAGGTATGATCTTAATGACCCGTAACAAGATACAAACGTATGAAGAGTATACTATAGGCACGCTTAAGTGAGGAGGATGGGTCAAACCTTGGGTTTGACTTTGGCCCTGGGAGTGGTTACTAAGCAGATTCGTCATGGTAATCCAGAACAGGTAGGCTATCATACACGAGTAGAGGGAGCGCAGAGCTTTAGTGCAGATATGCTTAGTAATCACTGCTGAGACCAAAGTGAAACCCAAGGCTTCACTTTCTGGCAGGATACAATCCACTATCTCCGGCCTGATGAGACTCTAACTTGGAAAGGAATAGCGGCTACTATATGCGGTATCGTGGGATCTGCCAACCTCGTACCGCTACGAGGCTGTGCTTATTGTAACCTCATTGACTACCGGTATTGTACTTGTACGGTACTCGAGTACAAGGCTTAGTCGCAGGGATTGTGAGTGCAGGAGATAGTGGGTTTCCCAGATTTTGCGGTATTGCTTTTTGGTCATGCTCAGCCCTGTTTTGCTAGAAACGGACCATCAACATCCCTCAAACTCCGTCCAGCATCATCTTGCTTCCAAGGAAAGATACTCTCACAGCTGCTCTTAGTCTACATTCGGGAATCATGAGCGATAGTTACAACCAAAACCGGTTCAGCCATAACAGCAATAGCTTTAATGTCACAAACTCGAATATCGGTAATACCTACAATTACTCAACTCTCCATGATGAAAAATCTCGAATTCTATCATGGATATCGCCGCTGGAGTCATGGAGGAAGCACAGAGATGTTGCTCGTACTCGTGCTAGGGGTGTGGGAGAGTGGGTACTGCAAAGTAGCGAGTTCCGGGCATGGCGGCAGGACGGGAACCACCGGGCATCTGATCGGGTTCTATTTTGTCATGGTGCCCCAGGGGCAGGGAAGACATTTATTTGGTAATTTTTGTGCTCGTATGCGCTCGAACCACTACTTACTTGGTAATAGCTCCTTAGTTATAGATACGCTATGCGTTGAGACTACTGGCCAGAATGCCGCGGTTGGTTGCTTATACTGCGACTACCGTGGCCAGAAAGAGCAAACGGCGGATGTCATGATAGGAAGCCTCCTGAGGCAGTTTGTGACGGGTTTGCCCCAGGTTCCGGAAGCAGTCACGTCGGCTTTCCGAGAGGCCATGCTTCACGTGGGAGGTCGGGCGCCGGAGCTTGCAAAGATGATTGAGATATTTCCGGCGGTGCTTGGGAACTTCCGGCAAGTATTCTTCTGTGTCGATGCATTGGATGAGTTTGTGCCGGAGTATAGAGCCCAATTTCTACGCTCCTTGCGCCAGATATTGGATAAGTCTCCAAATACAAAGCTGTTTCTTACTGCGAGGTCCCATATCCAATCAGAACTGAGAAACAATATCCCACTGGGTATGGGAAAAATCACTATACAGCCCTTCTCCGGTGACATAGAAAGGTACTTGGCCGCAAAACTGGATACCGATCCACACCCCAGAGCGATGGGCGATTGCCTTAGGTCGGAAATTATGACCAAAATTCTTAAAGAATCTTCAGAAATGTGGGTGTGGCCTAACGTCCTTGAGAACTTATAGCTGATAATAGGTTAAAGCTTTCTTCTAGTAGCATTGCAGATTGATTCGATATTGGGGGAGATCACAATAGGCGGAAGAAGAAAGAAGCTCCGTGAGATGACAGATGAATTGGGTGATACTTACACAGCTACTCTGGAGAGAATAAAAAGGCAGCGTGGAGCTCTTGCGAGGCTTGGAATTTCAGCCTTGATGTGGATTTCATTGGCGGAACGACCCTTGCTCATCGATGAGCTGTGCCATGCTCTCGCGATGGAAATTGGATCTCCCAATATCGATGCTGAAATGATTCCTCCGATAGAGACTGTTCTAGCATCCTGTATGGGACTAGTCGCTATTGACCATGCGTCATCAACGGTCCGTCTTGTACATGTTACTTTACAGGAATATCTACGCAACCACCAGGGAAATTTCTTTCAGAATTCCCATGCCACTATTGCCGAGGTTTGTTTGAGATACCTGGGCATTCAATCAGTTCGGGAGCTCCCACCTGATATTGTAACTGCACCGCGTGCATTCCCGCTTCTTGGCTATGCCTCCTGTCACTGGGGAGCTCATGCCCGGAAAGAGCTTACAACGTTAGTAAGGCATCTTGCACTTGACATTCTTGGCCAATACCCTCGACACGCAGCTGCAAATATCTTTTTGTCCAACGGAGGAACCCCGCAGGACTTCTGGCGCACCTCTGCAGGGTTTACTGGATTGCACTATTCTGCATACTTTGGAATCGGTGAGCTTTTGGAAGCACTGTTGAAAATGGAATGGGCGAATCCAAACCAAATGGATGAGTGGGGTCGTACACCTCTGATTTTGGCTGCCGAAAAAGGGAATGAAGTAGTGGTATGGACCTTGTTAAACCGCGCTGATGTCAACCCTAACTCGGCTGATCGGTATTACCAAACGCCACTCATACTAGCTTCTGGAAATGGTCATGAAGGGGTCGTGAGGATCCTACTGAGCCGGGAAGATGTTAACCCCAACTCAGCCGATTGGGATGACCGAACACCAATCTTTCGAGCCTCTGAACATGGCCAAGAGAGAGTGGTAAGTATGCTACTAAGCCGCGCCGATGTCAACCCCAGTTCGAAAGATCGGCTCGGTCAAACGCCACTTTTTCGTGCTTCTGAAAATGGCCATGAAGGGATCATAAGGATCCTACTCAACCGCGGCGATGTCGACCCTAACTCGGCGGATTGGTATTGCCAAACGCCGCTCTTACTTGCCTCTGGAAATGGTCATGAAGGAGCGGTAAGGATCCTGCTAAGCCGCCCCGATGTCAACCCCAACTTGGCAGATCGGTATAAGAAAACACCACTCTTCCGAGCTTCAGAGAATGGCCATGAAGGAGTGGTAAGGATCCTACTAAACCGCACTGATGTTAACCCCAATTCTGCGAGTCGGTATGGGATAACGCCACTCTTCCGAGCTTCCGGGAACGGTCATGAAGGAGTGGCAAGGGCCCTACTATGCCGCCCCGATGTCAACCCTAATTCGGCGAATCGATATGGGATAACGCCACTCTTCCGAGCTTCTGGGGACGGCCATGAAAGAGTGGTAAGGATCCTACTAAGCCGTGCCGATGTCAACCCCAATTCAACGGATCGGTGCGGGAGAACGCCACTCTTCCGAGCATCCGCAAGCGGCCATGAAGGAGTGGCAAGGGCCCTACTATGCCGCCCCGATGTCAACCCTAATTCGGCGAATCGATATGGGAAAACACCACTATTCCGAGCTTCCGAGGGTGGCCATGAAGGAGTGGTCAGGGCCCTACTAAGCTGCGTCGATGTCAACCCCAACTCACCAGATGGGGGTAACCGAACACCACTCTTCCGGGCCTCCGAAAATGGCCATTATGGGGTCGTGAGTGTCCTGCTAAGCCGCGCTGATGTCAACCCCAACTCACCCGATGGGCTTGGCCAAACGCCACTCCTCCAAGCTGCAGCACATGGCCGTGAAGGAGTTGTAAGAGTTCTACTAAGCCGCGCGGATGTCAACCCCAACTCTGCGGATATATCTGGCCGCACGCCGCTCAGCGTGGCCGCCTCCCGTCAACACCACGGAATAGTAAGTTTACTGCGGACCCGGCGGTGAATTCCTCAACCACATGGATCATTATCCAATGCCTGCTCCCCCTGCCCCCCCTTCTCGGCCTTCTCAGATGCGATCACTACCACCCTCGCATCGCATCACCCGCCCCCTTCCGACCCTGCATTGTGCCTCCTCCCATCTCTCTGCCACCCACAGCCCTAGTTGGATATCCCTTTCGATGTTGTTGCAAGGGGCTTGTTCTCTCACTCTCTTTTTTTACTTTTCTCTCTCTAGCGCGGTTCCTCGGCGAGTGCTGCATGTAGGCTTTAACGGTGTTTTAGGCGGGGTCGTTTTTTCTCTTTTTTTATTTATTTATATCATTATATAACACTTTGGCGTTTCAGATGTACCAGTAGATAAACAATTTGACATGCGCGATGTTCTCTCCCGGGCCCCGGAGGGGCGGGGGAAGCAATGGAGTGATGTTTTTTTTTAAAAAGGCTTGAAAGTTCTTTACTTTGGGAGCTGGAATAATTGAACTTCCAGCTAGGGAATTGGAATTGTCTTTGCTGCCAAGGTGCGGTACATTTTCCTTTTTTTTGTCCCAGGTCGGGGCTGAGGGTATTAGTTTTTCGTAGTGTTATCACCCCCCTATCCAAGAGTGGGAAATTTAGACGTCTTAGTACGAGGTTTAGTTATTTCATCTCTTACGGTGGTAACCGTATTGGCAATAGTATACCGGTACATAATTTGCGGTCTTCTTTGAAGATATATTTTCTTTCTTGAGAGTGTCTGGAAGGGAGGGGTTTAGCGCCGTGCATTATATCACCGGCGAAATGCAAGCAGGGAAGCCCTCCATATACAAAGCAACCGAGCAACAAAAGGATCCCAACACCGCAAAAGCAGGATGCGAGATCTGAGTGCAGTACAGTACCCGCAAATCCACTGCTGGTGGACGGGGCTGAAAGTACCATATTGATCATTACCTGCCGCAAACACTAATCCTAGGCTATGGTACCCGGCACATGAGATAGTGCCTGGTTTTCCGTGGGATGAGTTTTACCTACTGTATCATGAGCATCTGAGAGAAGACCCCCCCCCCACTGAAAGGGGTTAATCATCCTGCCACAGATTTATTCACAACGCTATGGACGTGAGAGGTTTCATGCACTCTCACTCGGCCACTCTTTCTGACCGGGAACATGGTGGGTCAGTATTACAGTCGGCGGATAAATTTATATGGTTTTGATGAATCTCAAGTAGCACGAGCAAAGGGTTTCTAGTCGGGAGTGGTGAGTGGTTATGATACTTGCGATCCGGCTCAATATTTCGACTAGGGTGGCACCTCTCTTGAAGGTGTAGGGAACATCCCGAATCACTTGAGAGTTGATCATCTTCTCACAACACAAGTCTCCCACCCCTCCACCTCTAAAACTGGCTCAATTATGATCGAAAGTTAAGTTAATTTTTTTTAGTGACCAGAACTCTGGGACTTCTCATCCTGTGCTTTTAGCGATAGCGTGCATAATAACACCCCTCCCCACCTCTATATTCCGTGCACTGAATAAAACCCGACAGGTACGGACAGGTTACCCATGTAGTGCCGCCTGCTATGCACTTCTCCTGCAGATCCATGAGGGCAGTCATAATGGGTGCTGCGACACCGGGCGAGGGCAGGGAAATAGCCACGACAAGCCCTCAAATCAGTGAAATGGTCGAAACTATTCCGCCGTGTGAAACATGGAAGCCCACATTTTGTGATGTGGGGTAAATTCCCACACTGTAGGGACCATCTAAAAACCATGGAGTCGAATTTTCATGCCAGGGGGATGTTCGGACCGGGACAAGTTGTAGAGCATACCATACTTATCCGAGTGTTGATACTATACTGTGGCCCTGGTCGCAGACATGGCGGTGGCCTGTGCACCGTTTTGCCGTAGCTTGGCCAATCGGGTGGGGCACAATATGTAATTTTTTCTCGATCTGCTCGGGCGGTGGTGTTGCGCAGCATGATAGACGATAGTGCTGTGCAGTAGCGGGTGACTACTCGTAGTCACAGCGATTGAGATGGCAAGCGTGCTATTGCTTTTTTTCGGCAACACAACTCGCGGCCATCGGGGCGGTCCGGATTTTTCTGGTCCGTGGAGCGTACAGAAACCAGATTTTCCGATGTCATAGTACTATACTGATAGTGGAGAAGAGGGTCGCTCGGATGAGTGGGGGTGTAAAGGGGTGCGGCGACGGGAACGGCGAAACGGCGAAACTGCGATGAAATGGGGAAAGCGGTGAAGCGGCAACGCCAATGAAAGGAAACGAAACGACGATTAGTAACGCAGCAGAAAAATACTGATCGCTAGCGCACGACTTTGGAGGAGTGGAGGAGTTCGCGGGGTGTCTCATTCGACTCTCTCAACACTAGACTATCGCTCGACACATTTGTCGCCCCCGGACCGTCACCGCTCCGCCCCTTTGACGTTCCATACTGGCGAGAACATGATTTGCTTCCAGTGGAGTGCATGTTTTCTTTCTATGATGCGTTACTCTAAAGCCCATCTCGGAATCTTCCATCCGAACAGGCGAAACAATGGCCTAAGTATGTCGAACTGTTTCCGAGCATGTCGAGCAGCATGGATGATTTTTCAACGATGCGTTGTTCCTTCATACGGAAGGTTGCGAGCTAAGAGCTTGTACTGTACCAGCACTGTACCCTATCATGTGAGTAAAATTTAATAGGAAAAAACCACTGGGATTACCGCGCCATAAAGCACTCGGCCATGGTTTTGAGCGGGACTTATGGTGGTGAAGTAGGGGTTGTGTTGGTCGATCGATAGATGCTGTGAAAAGAAACATAGCGTTGTAGGAGTCAGAAACCTAGACCGGTTGCATAGTTGCGTACTTTCCTCCAGGGACGAGAATCCGTGATTCTGAAGGGCTATTTGGGATCACGAGTAAATTCATAAGGGACTGGTTTTTACTGAACTTGAGTACCTCACACTACTCAAGCATCCTCCCCCTGTTTGTACAGTACAAGTAAGATAATTCGCCTAGTATCCACTCCCGGGTTGCTCATGTCAACCAGACCTTGCTTTTTTCCGCCAATATGGACCAGTTGCTCCTTACCCCATGCGTAGGATCTTGCTGATCCTTTTTTTCCCCTTTTCGACCAATTCCCTAATATCGTAAATGGTAGTACTATTACTTGTACTTGTACGGTACCGTAGCCGACTAACCCGAACAGACAGGGATGCATGTACTGTACAAGTATTTGGCTGGTTGGCCTTAGGTAGCTAGTCAGTGGGCATTTAGTCGAGTATTGTTCTACTTGTGTCCCATACTAGGTAAATCGCCATCTACCTTTCGCATGCAACTCACGGAGGGTCGAATATTGATACCGGGGGGTTTGAATCGGGACTGTTTGTAAAACATATCCTTATCTACTTACGAGCTCGGATACTGGTGTTCATAGGGTACGGAGGTCTGCTCTGGCTTGTCCAATTCCTTCTGCCACACTTGTGGACAGCGCAGTATGTAGTACAAGCAACGGCAGCACTAGAGAGTATATTAACATGCCGCAAGACTGGGGTAGCAAGGGTAGTATTGCTTTTTGTCGAGACTCAGCCCCGCTTCCTCTAGAAACTGATCACCAACATCGCTCTGACTCTATCCAGCGTTTTCTTGCTTCAAAGAGAAGATATCATCACAGATACCACTCGCCTGCGACCAGAAATCATGAGCAATACTAACAACCGAAACCTACCCAGCCGTAACAACGGTAGCTATAAAGTCACCAACTCGAATAACGCCACCTACAGTCACACAACCCCCGATGATGAGGAATCGCGAATTCTATCATGGATATCACCATTGGAGTCATGGAGGAGGCACAGCGATGTGGCTCGCACCCGTGCTGAAGGTGTAGGGGAGTGGGTACTGCAAAGTAGCGAGTTCCAGGCGTGGCGGCAGGACGGAAACCATCTGTCAGCTGGTAGGGTTCTGTTTTGTCAGGGTGCTCCTGGAGCGGGGAAGACCTTTACTTGGTAATATTTGTGCTCGTATATATTCTGGCCACTGCTTACTCGGCGATAGCTCCTTAGTTATAGATATGCTATGCGATGAGACTGTTGGCCAGAATGTCATGGTTGGTTGCCTTTATTGCGACTACCGGGGGCAGAGAGAGCAAACGGCGGAAGTCATGATTGGGAGCCTCCTGAGGCAGTTTGTGACTGCGTTGCCGAAAATTCCTGGTGCGATCACACGAGCCTTTCAATCCACGAAGCCCCACCTTAGAGGACGGGCACCAGAGCTTGCGAAGATGATTGAACTATTTCCGGCGGTGCTGGGACAATTCCGGCAAGTGTTCATCTGTGTCGATGCACTGGATGAGTTTGTGCCGGAGTACAGAACCCGATTTCTACACTCCCTATACCGGATATTGGATAAGTCACCAAATACAAAGCTTTTTCTTACTGCGAGGCCCTATATCCAATCGGAACTGGAAAGTGATATCCCACTGCATATGAGAGTAATCACTATTCAGCCCCTATTCAGCGATGTCGAAAGGTACCTGATGACAAAACTGGATGCCGATCCACACCCTAGTGAGATGGATGATGGTCTCCGGTCAGAAATTATGACCAAAATTCTTAGAGAATCTTCGGAAATGTGAGTATGGTTCAGTGTCGTTGCCAACTTATAGCTGACGATGGGTTAAAGATTCCTTCTAGTCAAATTGCAGATTGATTCGATATTAGGGGAGATCACCATAAGCGGGAGAAGGAAGAAACTCTACGAGATTACAGAGAAATTGAGTGACGCTTACACAGCCGCTCTGGAGGGAATAAAAGGGCAACGTGGAGTCCTTGCGAGGTTGGGAATTTCGACCTTGATGTGGATTTCATTGGCGGAACGACCCTTGCTCATCGATGAGTTGTGCCATGCCCTCGCGATGGAACTTGGATCTACCAATATCGATACTGAAATGATTCCTCCGATAGAGATTGTTGAAGAATGCTGTATGGGGTTAGTCACCATTGACCATGCGTCGTCTACGGTCCGTCTTGTCCATGCTACATTACAGGAATATCTGCGCGGCCATCAGTATAGGGTCTTTCAGAACCCTCATTCTACTATCGCCTGGGTTTGCCTAAGCTATCTGGGCACTAAATCAGTTCGAAAGCTCCCGCCAGATATTAGAGATGCACCACCTGCATTCCCGTTTCTTGGCTATGCCTCCTGTCACTGGGGAGCTCATGCCCGGAAAGAGCTCACAGGGTCAGTAAGGCATCTTGCGCTTGACATTCTTGGCCAATACCCTCAACATGCAGCTGTAAACATCTTTTTGTGCAACCCAAGAGCCCCGCGGGACTGGCCGCGCAGCTCTGCCGGGTTTACTGGACTGCACTATGCTGCATACTTTGGAATCGCTGAACTTTTGGAAGCACTGTTGAGAATGGAATGGGCGAATCCAAACCAAATGGATGAGTGGGGTCGTACACCTTTGATTTTGGCTGCCGAAAGGGGGAATGAAGCGGTAGCAAGGATTTTAATAAGCCGTGTCGATGTCAACCCTAACTCAGTAGATGAGATGGGCCAAACACCGCTTGCTCTAGCTTCCGGGGGCGGGTATGAAGGAATTGTAAGGATCCTGCTGAGCCGGGCTGGCGTGAGCCTCAACTCAACAGATCAGCATGGAAACACACCACTCCACCAAGCTTCTGCAATTGGCCATATTGGAGTGGTGAAGGCTCTATTAAGCCATGCCGATCTTAACCCTCACCCGCCAAACTGGGTTCGCCAAACGCCACTCTTTTTGGCTGCTGCCAATGGCCATGGGGGAGTGGTAAGGATCCTTCTGAGCCGTGCTGATGTCAACCCTAACTCAACAGATGGGGGTGGCCGGACACCACTCTTCCGAGCCGCTGAAAATGGCCATGATGCGGTCGTACTGGTTCTACTAAACTACGCCGATGTTAACCCTAACTTGGCGGATCGGGATGGCCAAACTCCGCTCTCCCGAGCCTCCGTTAATGGCCATGAGAGAGTTGCAAGGATTCTATTAAGCCGTGCCGATGTCAACCCTAACTTGGTTGATCGGTTTGGCCAAGCGCCACTCTTCCGAGCTTCTGGGAATGGGCACGAAGGGGTGGTAAGGATGCTACTAAGCCGTGCAGAGGTCAACCCCAACTCAACAGGTGGGGGTGGCCGGACACCACTCTTTCGAGCCGCTGAAAATGGCCATGATGGGGTGGTAAAGGCCCTACTAAGCCGCACCGATGTCAACCCAAACTCGCCGGATGGGCTTGACCGAACACCATTATTCCAAGCTACAGTATATGGCCATGAAGGAGTCGTAAGGATGCTACTAAGCCGCGCTGATGTCAACCACAACTCAGTGAACCTGTTTGGCCAGACGCCATTTAGTATAGCTTCCTTGCATCGGCGCTTCGGAATAGTCGGTTTATTAAAGGCCCGGCGGTAAATTTCTCAACCACATCGATTCTGGAATGTCTGCTTCCTCCGTCTCCTCTCTTGAGCTTCACCGATGCAGTTATCACCCTCACCTTATCTTGGCTGTCCATCCCTTCCGATTCTACGCCGAGAATTCTGCCGCCTCCTCGTCATCCGTAGCTTCAGCTCGATGTTCCCTTCTAGCGATATTGCGGACGACCTCTTCTCTTATTCCCTTGTTCTCTTTTCTCTCTCCAAAGATATTCCTCGTCTATACTCCAACTAGAATAAACGGTGTTTCTGGTGGGCTTGGGGGGGTTTGGATTTTATGCTTGGGTCTTTCCGATGCAGATAATATGCTATCCAATATGTATGATATGATCCCACGGGGCTCCGCGGGGGGAATCAAGGTGTCGACGCTTGTCTAAAAAGAAGCTAAAAGTTCAATAATAGCCTCGTAGTAATATATATAATTCATAGTTTTCGCTGACGTGATAGACTATCGTGCCACACCCCAGATTAAACCCTACATGATACCAGCCAAATGAGGCAAGCAGGCAAGCCCCAATATACAAAACAGCCGGGAAAGGAAAGGAACCCAACAAATCCGCCAGCGAATGCGTTTATGCCAGGTTTACCGCTGCAAACACCAAAGCTTAGAAAGTTATCCCCATACGAAACAGTGCTAGATTCTCATAAACATGGGTTTCGTCTAGCGTGTGAATTTGAGAGAAGCCCCGCTGTTGAGGCGGGCTGACCTGACTCCTATAGTCTCGTTAACGGGAATATGAGGGCCGGTGGGTGATATGTGGCTCATGTTTTCTCACTCGGAGGCCTCTTCCTGTTCCGATGGGACAAATACTATAGTCTACTGATATATTTCCTATAGTTTTCAAGATTGGGTAGCATGAGTAGAGGGCTGCCGCCTGGGGATGGTGAATAGTCATGTTTCGAATGCTGTTGCTGATTGTCTCATGGGGGGGGCCACAAGTTCTG
The DNA here is from genome assembly GCF_000151645.1 of Tuber melanosporum. Classification (NCBI taxonomy): domain Eukaryota; kingdom Fungi; phylum Ascomycota; class Pezizomycetes; order Pezizales; family Tuberaceae; genus Tuber; species Tuber melanosporum. The sequence continues at coordinate 540,626 of NW_003298886.1, read as the reverse complement.
AAGATTATTCGTTCGTTGACTGGGGGGTAAAAAAGAATAATCTCAAAGAGGGGAAGGGACCGTACCCCGTTAAAGAAACAAGTGAGGGGTGTATGGGTAGTCTACAATGTCCACATTCCTACCGGTATCATATAATGGGTATGCGCAACGGGAAGACCTTGATTGTGCAAAAAGGGACAAGAATATAAACCCACGCAATACAGAATCTACATTCTGATAAGCTACTTGCGCTCCTGCTTAATATTTTTTTTCTTTTTCTTTTACTGGCGTCACAATTATCAAGGACGGAATCGGCCGCTTCCCCAATCACGCGAACCATAATAATTTTTTTCCCCAACACACCCCTCATATTCTCCTATCCTTTAAACGGGCTCCACCGCGATTGAGGGTTGAGTCGGTTTTGTCATCACAGACTCTGAGATTCCTCATTCAGCTGTTTTTTTCTCGCTTTAGTCGTGATAACTTCCCCAACCTCTGCAATCCAAGCAGTTAATAACATCCGACAAGTACCAACAAGTTAGCCATGTAGTCCCACCTGTTATCCACTTTCCCTAGAAATTCACTGGGACTGTCACTATGGCTACCACGATAGTAGGCGAGGGCAGAAGGACCCGCCATCACTGGGACGGTCCGGGCTTTTCTGGCATGTGAAAGACGCGAAAACTGATATCTTGATGCACTGTGAAGTACCTTCCGGCAGGGTCTTGCAAGGTCCCCTACTGAAGAAATCGCTAAGATCTATATTTCGCTCAATTCCAGAGGGCCAAATTCTGCAAACTATTTGCGGTTGCTTATTTGCCAGGAGGGGTATCTATGGTGGATTGGTCAGTACGACAGCGTTCACGGATTAACTCCCCCGTCCGAGTATGATACCTGCCAACTCAAAGATTAAGGCTGCGGTTTCGGCCTGTGGCGCCGCGGCGGATTACTCGCCGGTACGTTGTGGCTTGGCTAATCACGTGGCGTGCAGTTTCAAGTTTTTGCCACATGTGGCTTACGCAGGACCCGAATAAAGGTACGGTATGTGTCGCGGTAGGAGCGACAGGTAACGAGTCTCGATGACTGAGGCAGCAAGGGCAATATTGCTTTTTGGTCAAGGGCGGCCCCACTTTTACTTAGAACCGACCACCAACATCGCTCTAGCTCGGCCTAGTATTATCTTGCTTCAAAGAAAAGAGATCAACTTACCACAGGTGTCACGTTAAGAATCATGAACAACAGCTACAACCGAAACCTGTTCAACAATAATAACAGTAGCTTTAACGTCACAAACTCGAATAACACCACCTACAATTACACAACCGTCAGCGATGAAGAATCGCGGATTCTATCGTGGATATCCCCATTGGAGTCGTGGGAAAGGCACAGCGATGTGGCTCGTACCCGTGCCAAAGGCGTAGGGGAGTGGGTACTGAAGAGTAACCGATTACGAGCATGGCGGGAGGAGAGGAGTGATCAGTCGGTTGGTGGCATTTTGTTTTGCCCTGGGGTGCCAGGGGCAGGAAAGAGTTTTATTTGGTAGGAGTAGTGACCCAGTATGTACTCAAAGGCACTACTTATCCGGTTATAGCTCCTTAGTTATAGATACACTTTGCGACGAGACCGCTGGCCAGAATGTCGCAGTTGGTTGTCTGTATTGTGATTACCGTGGCCAAAAAGAGCAAACGGCGGAAGTCATGATTGGGAGCCTCCTGAGGCAGTTCGTGGCGGGGTTGCGGGAAATTCCGGAAGCGGTCATACAAGCCTTTGGAGTGGCGAGGCCTCATCTTGGAGGACGGGCATTAGAGCTTACGAAGATTATTGAACTATTTCCGGCGGTGTTGGAGCACTTCCGGCGAGTATTCATCTGTGTCGATGCACTGGATGAATTTGTACCGGAGTACAGAGCCCAATTTCTACGCTCCTTGCGCCAAATCTTGGATAAGTCACCAAATACAAGATTGTTTCTCACCGCGAGGCCCCATATCCAATCGGAAGTGGAAAGCAGTATCTCACTTCATATGAGAATAATCACCATACAGCCCCTCTTCGGTGACATAGAAAAGTACTTGGCGACAAAACTGGATACCGATCCACATCCTAGAGCGATGGACGCTGGCCTCAGGTCAGAGATTATGACTAAAATTCCTAAAGAATCTTCCGAGATGTGGGTATGGCCCAATATGATTGCGAGCTTATAGCTGACGATAGATTAAAGCTTCCTTCTAGTCACATTGCAGATTGATTCAATCCTAGGAGAGATCACCATAGGCGGGAGAAGAAAGAAGCTCCGTGAGATGACAAATGACTTGAGCGACGCCTACACAGCTACCCTGGAGAGAATAAAAAAGCAGCGTGGAGCCCTTGCGAGGTCTGGAATTTCGGCCTTGATGTGGATTTCATTAGCGGAACGACCCTTACTCATCGATGAGCTATGCCATGCCCTCGCGATGGAAATTGGATCCCCCAATATCGATGCTGAAATGGTTCCTCCGATAGAGACTATTGTAGAATGTTGTATGGGGTTAGTCACCATCGACAATGCGTCATCAACTGTCCGTCTTGTGCATGCTACTTTACAGGAATATTTGCGCAGCCACCAGGACAATGTTTTTCAGAGTCCTCATGCCACTATGGCCGAGATTTGCTTGAGCTATATGGCTATTCAGTCAGTTCGGGAACTCCCGCCTGATCTCAAAACTACACCACGTGCATTCCCGCTTCTCGCCTATGCTTCTTCTCACTGGGGAGCTCATGCCCGGGGTGAGCTCACAACATCTGTGAAGCACCTTGCGCTTGGGATTCTAGGCCAATACCCTCAACAGTAGCTGCAAATATATTTTTATTCAACGGAGGAGCCCCGTGGCACTTGTCGTGTAGCTCAGCGGGTTTAGTGGATTGCTCTATTCTGAATACTTTCGAATCGAGGAATTGGTGGCGGCACAAGTTGAGCATAGAATAGGCGAATCTGAGCCGAGCTGAAGAGTTGGACCGCACACCTTTGGGGTTAGCCTTTGAAAAGGGAAATGAAGGAGCCGCAAGGATCCTACTAAGCCGCACCCATGTCAACCCCAGCTTAGAAGACTGGATGGAGCAAAAGTCACTCTTTCTTGCTTCTGGAAATGGCCGTGAAGGAGTCGTAAGGATTCTGCTAAGCCGTGAGGGTGTCAACCACGATCTAGGGGACCGGCTTGGCAGAACACCACTCCCCCGAGCTGGCCATGCAGGAGCCGTAAGAACCCTGCTAACCTGCTCCGATGTCAACCTCAACCCAGCAGATCTGCTGGGCCGAACAACTCCCCTTATGGCTGCCTTATCAGGACACCGCAAGGTAGTATGTTTACTTCGGACCCCGCAGTAAATTATTCAACCACATCAACCAACATCCCATCCCCGCTTCCTCAGTACCCCCTCTTTAACTCCAGCAGTGCGATCTCCATCCCCGCTCCACCCTTTTCGATACTGTGTTGCGCCTTCTCCCGTTTTGCCACTATTCACAGCTCTAGTTTAGCATTCTTTTTGTGTTATTACAAAGGGGTAGTGCTCTATTCTTTCTTTTTCCCTCCCTCAGAATTCATTCATCGGCATATACTCTAAGTATACCTTAACGGTGTTTCTGGCACGTTCCTTTTTCTGCTTTCTCTCAATCTTTAGCCTTTGCATTTCGGTTATGGATAAGTTATTCAACACATATGAAGCCCCTGGCGGGGGGAAGCAAGTGCCGACACTTTACGGGAGGAGAACTTGAGGGATGAATGGCAGTCGAGTAGTAACTTAACGCATATAATTTACATTCTCTTCCGATATGGTATATTTTTTTACCGTCGAGCAAAAAGCTGTTTTCTTGCGAGACTGTAGAGGGTTGAGCACTCTGCATGATACCGCCGGCCAAATGCAAGCCTGTGAGCCACCGTACCCAAAGCAACCAAGCAACAAAAGACGCTCAACTCCGCCAGTTCAGGATCCGTAGTCTGAGCACTGTGTTCGAAAATCCTACCTTTCAAACAACGTGCACCCAGGCACTACAAACCTTACAAACCGCACCTCGTAGAGTTTCACCCTAAGTTATAGAGGATGGGGTCCGAGATTAGCATAAAAAAACCCTGCCAGACTTTCAGTGACATGAGCTCCACCCAGAGTGAGTGTTTGAGAAAACCTCTCCGGTTGAAATGGGGTGTCCTTCCCGCTATCATACTGCTTCGTTAACGGCGATTGGAGGGCGAGGGGTGAAAATATTACTCATGAGTAATCACTCTGTCACGTTCAAGATTCGAGCGAGCGGTTAACACAGCGCGCGGCACGATACAGTGCGGTACAGTGCGACAACTCACCGCAAGATCACCGGACCCGTTGTCCGGGCCGGTGTGGATAGCCGGGAAACACATTTTACACAATTAACCCCAGTGTTTCGAGCGGGAACGTCGTGGGTCCAACTTAGCTGCTCCTCGGGAGCGCCCCCCAAACACGATCCTCCTATATTACCAAAGCCGCGTCCTTAAGTATTTCGCCCAAGCATACTCTAATATCTGTAGATTGGTGATTCCACACCCTCTTATCGCGGCGAAGCTTAACCAACCACCACTTTCCGTAACACCAAACTCCTATGGCAAGAGACACCATTTCCCAGCATCAGATTTTACTGATGCATGATACCATTTTGCAGTATTTTGCCTTGCGGGTGTGACTTGCGGTACGGTATGAGTCGCTCGCGATATGACAACGTTTGGCATCATTCGGGCCGTGTGGAGCGGGTGTGTGGGGCGGATAGACGCGATAGGGGCGAGAATCGGAAGAGTTTGCGGGGATGGGGTGTTGCGAATAGCAATAGATTTCGTCGGGCGCACGATATGGAATGCGATTTTTCGGAATCTTTACAAAGCCTACACCACGAGCGGATGGCATTTGTTGCTATAGATCTTGCGCATGTAAAATTGCCTTGGGAAGTATTGTACTTCCCCATGAATGGCTTGTTTTTCCATTTCCCTCATATTGTAGTTTCTAGTTATTACAATTTCTGCACCAGTCATGAGATATCACTTGCTCTACAAATTTTCCAAAGCTGGTTAATAGTATTTGGACAATACAACATAGGGAATGAAAACAAGAAACAACCCAAGGACAACGCCAAAGGAAATCCCCCTATCCGCTCAGACTCTCAAATCAGTTCCGCTCTTCTGTAGTCTCTGGTGTTGGTGACGTTGCCGCTGCCCTTGCCATGGGAGAGTGTTACCACCGATATGTCCCAATGATGCAATGAGGGCGCAGGTATCTGGTAGGGGTGGCGGGTGGGCGATAAAGAACGCGAGCTGTAGCTGTAGGAAGCGCGGCAGTCTGTAGGAAGCGTGGTGGTCTGCGGAACGGGGGGAGAAGGGAGGTACTATAAGTGCTATGGAGTACACGGACCCCGCCACTGGAGCTATGGCCCCCCACTGCCCCAGCAACCGGCGATACCTTTTTCCGCCATTCCCTAAGGACCCAATAGCTCTTCTATGCCGGCCCCGGTGTGCTTTGTCCAATTGGCAACGGGTTTCTCCAACCCAACATTTTATCTCCTTTAAAAAATGTAATTTCTTCCCATACAACAATTTAATTATCTAACAATTTATTCACAGCTTAGAATTTTAATTTTAAGAAGTTGTAACAATATCTGAAGCACAAACCCATGATAACAAAAATTTGATCGGATGAAAAAGTAACCCATTTCTCTGCAGTGATCAAGTAGTTGTGAAATACCTTATAGTGCTGCCATGAATTGGATAGAGAGTCAGGAAAGAATCAATCGTGGCTCGGCGTAGTAGCTTTCAGCTGGATATTCTAAGCCGAGTGGTCCCTAAAGCACGAATTTTCTCTTGCCAACACCCTGGACAACTCCGACTCACGCAAGGCACCCCGAAAAAACCACCCAATGCAACGTCAAATCGTTACATGAAATCTGAGACCAGGGTGCTTGCGCATTTTGTGCTTACGGTTATTCACTCCCAACAATCTACACACATAAGCTCTCTTCACACAAGACAAATCAGAGAGCCGCCCCATCCAAGAAAAATCAACATCGCTTAAGTGAGCTTACCCATAATCAGGAACGCTCTTGAAACTCATAGTTTTTTGTGTTTGCTGACGCCAGCTGAGAGGTAGCTTCGCACGCCTTGTGAATCCGAACTATAAACTTGACGCCAGTGGTTTTTGGTAAGTATCTTCCCCCATCTAGCAAGGTAGGTATTAACAACTACCAGACTTCGCTTCGAGGATCAGGACTGCTATTTAAGACTTGTTATGCCTACTGCCATTCACGAAAGTTTAGTCGCCGGAGTGGCTGGTTTGCCTGGGGACTTGTTAGCTAATAGTTTCATTTATTATGGCCTCTATCTTGAAATCTTGGCCTGGAACATTAGTATGCCGCTCTATCCAAATCCTGCAAACTTCCGACACGATGTTAATAAGACGGCAGCCTGTCCCGTTGACGGCGATATCTATCCTGTCGACACTACCAAGGCGGCGGACATGGCATTCAGTGAACTCAAGCATCCAGTCAGTCCGTCCTTGGGTGCTGGCCAGACGGACAGGCATCCTGGCGTTCGTCCAGATCGCCGCCCGGGACTACAGCCCGCCAGGGCCCTGTTGGCCGCCCCGGACGGTTTGGAGCACTGTTTGAATTGACACCATTCATCAATGGTATTCGACGAGAGTATCCATCCGTGGTACTGGAGTCTGGTTGATCGGAATCAGAAACTCAGTTAATGAATGACATCCACCGCTGGCTACATGGGACTGGTGGTACTGTCAAGGCAGTGATTTTGTGTAAAGCGTTTGCTCCAAATGTGGACAATCGAGTCGAAGTCACTCTCTCCATGTGTCGAGTTGTGCCAGAAGGCTAAATATGGAGGCTTGAGTGGGTATATCACTTACCAGCCTCTTCTACCCTATTGCATTTAATGGAATCTAATCTTAATTTTCTCAATCTAGCCAGTCTTTTCAGTTCCGAACTACTATATACGGAATCCATCTATTACCATGGATGAGCCCACCGCCAGTGGAACCCAGGGGGGCTGGATCCAGAACAACTGGTCGCTCTTAATATATGGTGCCTTCAAGACCTAATTGGTCTAGAAATTCAGCAAAGTGGGCATCTTATTGCTTAATAGTCAGGAAAGCTCTTCGTGTTGCCCAGATCAAAGTAGAGAGTGTTGGAGAGATGGTGAAAACATTTCTTGCCCCTCATTGGTAATAGTCTAGTATACTAGTATCACAAAAGAAGGAACCTCTTATTTCCTGTCATAATATCTACTCCTAGCAAAAGGCTTTACTTTGCTATATATCCTTTATTCCCTGTCATGATATCTGCTCCTGGCGGGACTCTTTACTCGTGTATCCTTGTTCTTTTTATGCATGGGCTGTTAGTTCCAAATGGCTATTGACTTAAAATGCGGACTTATACTTACCTTTTGTCATGCTGTTTTTGGCCCCACCATTTGGGGCGGTAGCTGTAGGAAAGATATGGTAATTACCATTGTTTACTGTTACGCCACTCTTAAGTCAACAATGAGGACATGACTGTTTATAACATGTATAGAAATCAACCCTGTTTTTTTCATTGGTAGCTACCGATATCTCTTTTCCAAAATTAATGACCCCATTACCTTGCGTGCTCTTGTGATAACAAAGAAAAGAGATATCTAGAGAGCTTTCTCCATGAGTAACAATAGCTCCAGAATATGAAAATGAGCTACAACCATCTGTAACGTCCACAGTGTTCCCAACAGGTTAGCTAGGCTGGGCAGAATGAAAGCCGGGCCTGTCCTGCTTATAGGCCGCATAGGCTTTGTAGTACCTGCCTTTCGGAGTTTGCTTAGCCGGGTGCTTACTTTCCTTTTGTCTTTAGCTCGTGCTCAAACTCACTTTTGTTCTACCAAGCTGTCATCCGTCCAGCGAATTCCCCCCGAGCATTATCACCCGGCCCGTTGATGGCTCCCGGTACAAGGGATTTACCCCCAGTGAATAAGTTGGAGGGAACAAAGGAGGATGCCGGTAGTCATATACATTCTCATGAGCCCACCAAATCTGAACTTCTCATTGGTGTGGAGACATGTAACTCGAGCCCTTGATTCATATCCGTTTTGCTTCTCATCTTTTTTTTTTCCGTTGTTTCATTGTCCGTCACTAAGGGCATCTGTTTCACTTCTGTTACCGACTATCAGTAGCCTGGATAGTGTGGAAGAAAAGTTATTCCAGTTATGCTTTTATTGTACACCTATCACAGGATAAAAGTAGAATATTTTTCCTTTCTCATTTGGTTGAAATACCATCGGTCTTTACTTATACACATCTGCGTTCTTTTGTTTCGTCTCGATGGTTAATCAAGTTGCCTTCGTTACCATCGTACCTCTCCCAACTCTCTTCCAATCCGGCACAAGGCCTCTCAGCCAGCCAGAATGAGTTGGACTAAGATATAATTTATGCTGGAAAAGATGCTAAGAATCTAGCTACGGAAGTGGAGATATCGCGAACTTCAGTTGTGTATTCGAGTCCCAGAAGTAGAGATTATGCTGAAAATTATTGGACCCAGGTCAAGCCTTCCGATGGGTCGGGCCGGGTTCTTCGGTGGGTTCCTTGGGTTCGCTACATTGAGGCACGGAAAGCATCCCATTGGTTGCGGTGCCCCCCTGGCACCCCTGGTGGAGATATCCGTAGCTACCCTAACCAATAGGGTGGCTTCCGTGACGCAATTTAGCGAACCCAAGGAACTTGGTGAGGAGCCCGGCCTGACTCGTTGGAAAGGTTGGCACGGGTTGGGGAAGAAACCCAAGTAACGTAGTCTGGAGAAAGTCTACCTGCAACGGCTGAGTAAGGTTCGTGGATATCTGAGGCAGGGTAGGTAATTTGCGTCCAAGATTGTGTATAAATGGTTTGAATGCGTGGAGGGCTTTTCTAGCGTTTATGTATTTCTCTGAGAATATGCTCGGTATCCACCATGCACGGTATCCTTATTCCGAAATGCACCAAGTTGGGCACTTCTAATAAGCCAGTCTCGCATCCTAATGCACATCCCAGATTCCTTGTTCTCTGTGTTTCATCCATCTGGAGTTGAGTTGCGATGCTTGTGGCATCATGTCTTTTCTGAGTTATTACCTCCCATGTCATATGGTGTTATATCCATCTTGACTGTATTCTATGTGCCTGGCATGTTGCTCTCATATCAGTGTAATATCATGACCCAATTGAGCCTATATTCCTTCTCATGATTGATGTCATATTCCATTCATAATTCCAATATTTTGAAGTTCTTCCTACATCTGTGGCTCTATGGGCTGTACTTGATGTAGTCATCCTTGGTTGTCCTATACCTGATTCCGTTGGTCTGTTTTTGTTGTAAATCATGGTACCATCAAATCTCTTCTTAGGGCTAGTTCCTGCTGCCTCCGCTCCAATATCTGCTTTTTCAGTTTCTTTATCTTTACATCTCATTTTGATTCCTCATTACTATGAGGCTATACCTGGTTGTGACAGTCTATACTTAGGGGAGTCACTAGTGTTTTGGATGTAAAGAGATAGTGCACAGGATATTGATTTTTTATTATTATATAATTTCGCTTGAGAATTTCCTTATATCCATTGCTTTAGTCTTGGTAGTTGTGGTTGCGTAGGTGGTGAGTGTATTGTGGTAGTGGGGTTTTCGTTGCGTCGCTGGTTGGAGTGATTTGGCCTGGTAGTTTGATTGTCTTAGCCTGGTCTCATTCTGTATTGTCCCATACCATAAAACTTTAAATAATTAGACCTCAGAAAAGCAGGTTAAAAAAAATTGAGGAAAAGAAGAAAATTTGTAAATCCAGCAATCATTCCAAAATCAGGAGCTTTTATTGATTATCACATAACTCTATGGGTCAACATTTCCTTTCTTTGGACTAGAGTGTTTGACGACCTTTTCCATGGGTGCGTCTGTAACGAAACCGAACGGACGATGTGCTTTCCGTTCTCGCCAAACAGGCCCTTGGGTTTTACCTGGGTTGCCACGTTACCGGTTCTTTGTAGTGTTTGTGGGGGGGTGGGTATAAAATAGACCCCTCACCCACCTCATTTTCCGCCCCATCCGTCCTCTTTCTAATTGCAAATTTTCAACGACTACCTACCGTCTGGCTCTCTTGCCCGAGCCCCACATCTCCCATTCATTGCTTCACATTTGCTCACCCCAAGAAATCTATGCACACTCAAGTTCTCTTCAAAATCAACCCACCACCGCGCCGCCAGATCCAAGCAAAATCGATATGGCTCAAGCAATCCTCCACGTGATCAAGAAGGCACTAGAAAATCATGACCCGGGGTTTCTCGTTTTTACAGACCTTGACCGATCTGTGGCTTCGCAAACCCTAGCAAACCTTGAGGATCCTATATATAGGTTTCATGAAAGTGGTTGCAGGTAAGTATCTCTCCCATCTGGAAAGCTGGATATTAATAACCACTAGACTCCACTACTCAGCTCCCGACGGCTATTTACGACTCATTATGCCTACTGAACTTCACGAATGCCCAGTCGCTTGGAGGTTTCTGAATATGGGGCGTGGCTAGCGCATGGTCACCTTAGTTTGGCTAACTATTATCAAATTATGTGTTGGAAACCTAGTATGATTACTCAACCTGAAACCTGTAAACCTCCGACACAATGCTAATATGACTACAGCCTGTGACAGTTTCAAGGGTGACTACGCTGGCTCAAAGAAGAAGACCGACTTGGCATTGACTCCATGCATCAATTATGTACGAAGCGATTACCCATCCGTGGTCCTAGAGTCCGGCGTGTCAGAATCAGACACTCAGTTGATGAGCGACAGCCGACTCTGGCTGAAAGGGACTGGTGGGGCCACCAGGGTCGTGTTTTTGTGCAAAACCTTTGCCCCTGATCAGGAAAATAAGATCAAAGCCACTCTCTCGATATGTCGGATTCTGCCCGATGGCGAGATTACTAAGGATGAGTTGGTATATGATTTACTGTTCCTTTTCACCTTATTTCTCTACGTGGAATGTAATATTGTTTTACTTAATCTAGAAAGTTTTTCCCCCTCCGACGGATAATAAATTCAACCCATACATTACAGTGGCTGAGCTCTTCGGCGGTATTATCCCTGAGGGACTAGAGTCAAATGCGCAACTTCCACTTAGTATGCAACGGCTTCGAGAGATACTGGGTGCACAGATTCGGCGACGTGGGTTTCTTACTGCCTAACAATCATCAACAAAGATCGCTTATGAATTTCCGGAATGAGGCAGAGAGACCAGGGCAGATGGGGAAGCTATTTCTTGTTCCTCCTTTGTTCAAAGGTCTAGTCTCAATTCCTTGTTACGATCTCTGCCCCTAGGGAAGCGGGTTTACTTTGCAATATATCTTGGCTTTCTTTAAGCAGTGGCTGTTGGTTCGCCATGACCATTGACTCATAAATGCAGACTTGTGCTCAAAAACCTTACTCTCCAACTCGAATCGTTGTTATAAGTAGAGCGCAACAACAAAAATTCTTATAGCAGAAGTATTAATCGTATGACGGAGAGCATAGGCATGTCGTGCGGTGGTTTCCGCAGAGAAGTTGATCTGTTGTGGGGGTTTTGGGTGGGTGAGCTTGTATACCTATTGTAGTGTCCCTAGAAAATTCAAAATCATATGGTTCGTGGGAGCAAAAACTTGGACCAGGTTTTAAAGCAATTTCCAATACAATATGCAATTTCCCCCAATAAAGTAAAAATACAAAGAAACCCTACCTTATGGGAATCCTAAGAGCAATAATATACAGGTGTTTTTTTTAGTGATTAAATGTCCCCCCATCCTTGGTATTAATACTTGAAATAAGGAATTTTTAGCGGGAAACACAAAATGTGCTACAATAAGCCGTATGTTAATTGCCACAATATTTCCTTGGTTCAAGGACCGTATCGAGCTGAGGGCATGACTTTGATGGCAGTAAACTGCGCCGGATTTCCGTACCCCCCAATGCAACCCCTATCCTCTTCGTTTAACTGGTTTTACTGGTATTCGTCCTGGCACTCCTATCAGCCGATATACCCGTAGGAATATTGAATGGAATATTAAAGACGATATCAAAAAGGAAATAACAGAATCTTAATAAAGACTTTAAAAAGGAGCTCAACAGCTGTCATACCTTAGTTGATGGCTAGAAAGCGGCTTAAGGTTCAGTTTACACCTTTTCATAAGTACATCCACGAGCCAGCTCAAGGATATCAATAACAAGTTGGCTATAAATAATGACAAAATTTTGAGGTTTTGTGCTAAGATATTACAACATGACGGTAAGAGCTACCAAAGGGGACCGGGGAGACAGAAGACCATCAGTCATCAGAGAAGATAATATAGTAGGCCTGTTCAACATGCCAAAATACTATAGTATTTCCTCTTTTATGGCATATATTTTACAGTATTTTTATTTTGGTTTGGCCTAGTGTTTGGTATGACACAAATAATATAGTATCATATGATATTTTATAAAAATTACTACGGAATATTTTTAATATGATAATATTATAATAGGTATCATAGCTGCCTACCTCTAGGTTATAATATTATGTTAACAAAAAGAGGGCAAAAAACAGGGATTCGCCGTAGGGCCACCAAAAACCATTTCTTGTTTGTTATAACATTATGGCCTTGCATGATGGGAGGTAAAGGTTCTGGTGAGTTTCGTCAGGTAGAATAATTGTACTATGATACTTGAACCGTAGTACTCCCTTGCCAATCTATCCGCATCTTGAGGGTAAAAATTGAAAGTCAACATCAACTGTGAAAATTGAGGGTAGTGTACCCTGGCAACATAACTCGAGTAAAAATATATCGGAATCGCAGCCTAGAAGCCCGAATTCTCTCTGTCAAAAATAATGCATTAAGATATAGGAGAAAAATCAGCTATGTGCCACAATGGCCCTTTCTAACATTCTAAAAAGGCTGGAGCTCCCATAGAGAGTAGAGCTATTCATGTATGATCTACTACTCGCAGTCCGGGTCCTGGCCCATGCGTCAAAGAAACTCCGTGTTCGTCTACTTGTAACCATAATCTAGTCAATGACTGGCGAGCAGCGTCCCGGGAGGCCCGGCAACGGGCCAACTCGGTGGATAGGTACTCCTCGGAGGCCCAGCATTTGGCCAACTCCATGGATAGGTGCTCCTCTGTGCCACGTTGGTCTTTCGGAGAACACTGTTCGTTCGTAAAGCTTTCTATAGTCGGGGCGCACTGAGTGTTCGAGGCGCTAACTTCGGGATCCCTTCGGCCTATGAAGCCAGTAACCACCAAATGGCCAATTAAAGAGCCCAGAAGACCAAATGTGGTGGCAGCGCGTAGCGAGGAAGGAACTACCGAAATACTTGAGCTCATAAGTCAGTAAACAGGACCACAAATGACTCCAGACTTGGTGAACAAACCAAATATGTTACGCATTATGTCTACTAGATATTACAAGGGTAAAATGTTATGATACTGGTTTGTCGTTCGGATCTGTCCTAGGCCATCTGGGCCCAGGCCAAGCTTATGTACAAAACCCTATACAGAGAGTTACCTGTCCTCTTCTGATAAGCCGACAGGAAGAGGAGAAAATTTGTGAGCACGTGTCATGGTGACGAGGCGATCGTATTCGACAACGGTTGTCTGAATGCCCGCCAACCCTAACGAGGAGATGTCTTGGAGGACATCTCGCAATTTTTACACCGAGAAAGCGCAAGTAGCTGTAATCCTAAATTCGGTCTACGCTCGAGTACAAAACAAGCAACGAGCCACAACAAACCTTGAAGTAGATTAAACGGGTTTAACCGACCATGCTTCCAGTATTCCATGTTAAATTTGAGGGTTACATTCCCACCTCGCTATAACAAACCAGGATGCACAAGTACTGAATACCTTGCCAAAACGAATAGCCTCAGTGGGAGCTCAACTCCGCGATACAAAAAATCTCACCGAAATGAAAATGTACTCATACTGGATTCAAATGACACATTGTGTGATATTCGCCCCTTGTTCGCAAATAAAGTCCTCTCGCTATAACAAAAAAGGGATAAACAATAAAAAGACAGAAGGGGTAACAAATCAAATAATAAGGCTATGATAGGTAGAGAGTGTCTGCGATTCTTGTTCTTTCTATGCTGCCGGAGGTGTCCTATATATACACAAGCTGTTCCTTTGCAAACATCTTCCTCGTCCATCAATCTCGCAGAATTCCATACCACCTTTTCGTCATGATGCCACACCCTTCCTTTCACTAGACTCCTTCGAACATCTCCCGAAACATTTCTCCTAAGCTATAGCTGTTCCAGACAGTCCTGATACCATCGTGCTTTTTCTCCGGTTTCCTAACTCTTATAGTGTGACACCTGGTTGTCTTCTGGACCTCCGGAGCGTAATCTGTTACTTCCGCTATTCCTAGTGCTAACTCCTAAAACCTTCCAAACACTTCTCATTGCACTAACCGCTAGTCCTTACTCACACGTTGACTCTTTCTTTTAGCTTGTTGCACCATTGCATTTCCAAACTATTGCTAAACAATCTCCGCCTCATACTCCAGACAGTGGAAGCTTCGTAATTTTCAACAACGAAGAGTTACACCCTGTCTGGCGTCTCTCAATTATATGGTGCATGCAATGCAAAAAGTGCCCCACGAATTTACACTTTTTTAAACCATTATACACTCCCCAGAGATAGCTAACGGAATAGAAAAAACCTCAACACTGTTTTACAAATCAAGGAGCGTAACCTATTTAACTTTTTGGCAGTTCTGTATAATCATTTGAAATCAAATTCTATGAATTACCATAACAATAAACTTTACCTGTCAAGACTGTAGCTAAATTAAGTTTAAAACTATACAATCCTACATGTTTTCAATAATATGATATATTGGAACATGATACATGTTAATGGCTATATTCATAATCCCTTGCAAACCTCAAAACTTTACAAAATCTTATGCCACAGGCACAAGAATCTATTTTTAAAAGACAAATTTGAAGATATGTACCAACACTAGAGAGAATCATGGATACCCATCAAGTTGGAGTAGATTAAGATTGAAAGGACTTTTTGACTGCTGTAAAATATCAGTATATATGTAACCGGTACGGGTACTTGGTTATTGGTTTTGTTTTAAGTATCGCTTTGATACTTGGTTTTGTTTTATGTTTTATTTTAAGTATCGCTTTGATACTCGGTTTGTTTTAAGTATCGTTTGATACTTGGTTTTGTTTTATGTTTTGTTTTAAGTATCGCTTTGATACTTAAGGAGTTTTACCAAATGGTATCGATTGATACCTTTGATTAGTTTCGTTCATGCTAGACATGAACAGATTTGTGTATTTAAAGACCGCCTGTTTCTACGATAGAAAAAGCAGACTTCGACAAACAGTATTTCAATATACTTGGTTGAACGGTTACTTCTTTGTTCCCCAGTACACCCTCGAAGCCTCCTTTAGTTCTCAGCTCTCGCCTCCTCTCTGAAAGAGCAGGCCACCTGCCAACTATCGTATCTATTACCGATAACGTGATTAGCACCTTGCCAACACGTTACAATATAAGTCATAGTCATTTTTCTGAGACAGTAGAGCTTGATTAATTAAAAATAATACCAATTTACAATATAAATAATATATATCTTAATATTATTTTGGTAAGTTATGAATTATATCTTACATGAGGTTCACAATATAAATAATTTGTAAAAATATATCCTAATACTAATTTTTATAACAGTTACAATAATGTCTGGGTAGAAAAATCTACTTAGCCATGTAGCACTCCTTCAGGTCATTGTTCCCAAGCGTCCAGTCCGTCTGTCTTTCGCCTAGGACGGGACGGACGCCATGTGTGAGGCCTTTAGCCGGAACGGACGCCGAGTTGCAGTCCGCCCAGATCTATGCCCCAGACGGATGACTGAGCCCTATAGGTGTCTTAGCTTATGCTTTATTTTTGAATCGCATGAGCATGCTGTCTGTATAATGGAGAAGCGAAACATTTTGATTTCTACTATCATGTATTAAATTTCGCTATAAATCAACTAACACTCCCAGTGATACTTGATCCTGATTCTGAGCTCCCTGAACCCATCACACTTCCTTGACCTAACCTTTGCACCCTCTCCTCCAAATCTCGAAGCATGGTCTCCACTTCAACTAATGGTTCTTCAGAAATGAGACCCGCTTTCCGCCAGGACTTTATGAGATACGACTTTGCTAATAGATGATGAGGGCAGCAATACGTATGACAACCAAGCTTAGATGGGAGTGGCCGGGCTCTGTTAGTGGCAGCTGTGCTCTACAGGCGACGCCCGTCCTTACTCAGGACTGCCGGGCCCTGAAGGTGACACCCCTCAATTCCAAAGGTGTCCGGGCCCTACTGGAAGTTACTATTTCCCCAAAAAAGACTACAAGGCCCGGCCGTCACCTACCGGACTGCGACCCCCACCAAAGACGGACGCCGCGCCCGGCCGTCCTTACTCACCCTGCCCGGGACGGCCGGGACTATTGCCCGCCCGGGACGGTTGGGAACACTGACTCCTTCTTTAGCCTTGCGCATGTTTTTGGGTGGCGCGCACCATATTCCTCCACAATTCCCTTTTTCTGCTTTCTCGTATGTGTCATATCACAATATTGCCATTGGCTATCTATCTGGATATAAAAACTATGGGTTCTCCCCGGATACTAGAGGTTGTCTCTCCCGTTCTCCTCTCGTTGTGCGAACACCAAGGTCACACCCGGAGGTTCGCCAATTTAAATCCCAGATCATAGGCCTATTTTCTGAATTGGACTGAGTACTCTCCTGCACGGACAATTTCTATTCTAGTCACCCCCTCACTTCCAGTGTTCCCAACCGTCCAGGAGCCTGGCAGGGGCCCACATGTGGACTTCCAAGAGCCCTGAACAGGGCGGGACGGCTATCTGTAGTCCATCCAGGGCGGTCAAAATGCAGGACGGCGATCCTTGGGCTGGCCCGAGGGCCCTGCCGGGGGAGACATTTTAGTTCGGGGCAAGGGGGGCGGAGGACGGCTGAGGACTTTAGGGGACGGCTCCGAGCTGCACGACTGATGTCTCATGAGGTGATAGTAAATCGTTCCTGGGTGTGAATTTCAACTTAGCTAGTACCATACCGGAGGGCTAAGCGCTAGGACTACATTCCCCGACAGCCCGTCCGGTCCTCACCTTCCGGGGTCTAGCCCATCCCGTCCGACCCTGAAGGTGGACGGACTGGACGGCTGGGAACACTGCTCACTTCGTAGACAATCAAGTCCACTCAGTGCCTGTGAAGTTGGCAGTCCACCAGTTCAACCCATCTTTAACTCTCAAGCTTAGTGACCCTCTATTCTCATTATTAATCCTGTAAAATGTAATCATTTAATATTTATACATATATACCTTCATCCATTTCCTACTATTCTTTTATGCATTAGCTCAATGGATTTATTGGGTTGGTTGGGTTATTCTTGTTTGGATTAGGGAGGGTTGAACCGATTAGTTTTTGGTCCCGGGAAGGGTTCAATGGGCACTTTGTTGACTCGGGCTAACTCAATGGACCTCCCAATCAGGAGGAATTTGGTATCGTAGCTGGCTTTTTACTTAGAGTAGAGCATTGTTTTGTGCGGCACTAATGCGGGCGATAGACTAGTAGCTGGAGCGAGGAAATCAAATGAAGGTATCCAATAAGAATAATTTTTAACTACATGAAAAAAAAACCCCCCCGACTTAATGGCCTGCCCCATTCCCACCCAACCCCCACGATCTTTCCTCTACACCAGCCGACCTATCATCCATCATCACCAATCCCGTCTCAACTTCAGCTCTAATATAGCAGTATGCGAGAAATTGAACTCCCCCTCTCGTCAACCCACAGTAGATCCACCCATTGGCTAAGACCTCTCTCAACTCCTTGCCAGGCATGGATAGCTCCTCCACCCAATCTGCCCGCCCGTCAACTGAGCGCAATTGCAGTTGGTCCTTCACCAGCCCTCTTAGCCGGTTTGTATTTGTACAAATTGCCTCAGCGGTGGTAAGAACCGTTGTCGCATATAAAATAGTAGCGACCTGGAGAATCGCGGTGGTATGGACGGTTGAGGACATACGGTAGACCGTCATAGTATGGGGGATGGTGGAGGTGTGCAGGACGATTGTGGTGGCATGGTGCGTGGAGGTATGCTAGATAGTAGTATGAATGGTGGTGGTGGGCAGGATAGTGGTGACGGTGGAGGGGGGCAGGATAGTGGTGACCAGTGTTCCCAACCGTCCCGGGCATGGTGGGTAATGACGGCAGGGCACTGCAGTCTTAGTACAAATGGGATCTTCCGACAGGCATCTGCAGGGCCCGGCCGTCCCCGGCAGTCACCTGTAGCCATCTCGCCTATTCCCCATCTTGAAACACCCGCAAGGCCCGGCAGTCCGTGTTACAATATTCGCTAAGGTTCCCTATCCCTTACTCTTACCACGACCACTACCACGACCACGGATTACCTACTACGACAATAAGTGTTTGGACTAAAGGAAGATATGTTTTGGAAAGTGTTGCGGAAGATGTTAGTTGAGGCGATGGTTGTTTACACTAAGAGGTTAGTTGCAGCGGAGATGTTTGGAAGGTTTGAGGAATCGCACTAGGGGGTGTTGGATGTTTGGGACTAAGAGATGGAACCAGCGAGTGTCACAATGAATTGATAGTGGGACGGACGAAGGTATCAGGATGGAAGGAACTAGGAAATCTCTGTAAGTAGACGAAACTGAACGAAGAGATTAAGGGACGATAGGTTTTTGGAAGAAGTTTCAGTGTGGTGTGGAAGGAAAAGGAGAACGAAGGACAGAGACAAAAAAGACTTTGGCGAAGGTGAAGAATGGTTTCTTCTGTTGTTAGGAATTCTGTATATATAGTACGCTTCTGGCACCACTGAAAGAACAAGAATCCCAAGGTACTCTCTACTGTTCATAGCTCATATAATTTGAGTCCGGACTGAAAGACGGACGGACTGGACAGTTGGGAACAGTGGTGGTGACGGGGGAGAGGGGCAGGATAGCAGTGTTGGTGGTAGTGGACAGGATAGCAGTGGTGGTGGTAGTGGACAGGATAGTTGTGACGGTGTTAACGATGGTAGAAGTGCCAGCGGTGGTCGGGGTGTTGACTATTGAGGGGGTGTTGACGGTAGTAGGGGTGCTGGCAGTGTGGGGATTGAAGACGATAAGCGGGGTGCCGGCGATAGAAGTGGTAAGGCAAGGGCCATTGGGGGAGACAGTCACTGGCTGCTGGTTCACGCGGCCACCGAGGACCATGATAAGCGGCCCAACAATGCCAGGAAATACAGTTGCCAAGGCCCCTCCATAGCGCCTTGAAAACCGTCTGCAACCTGAAATTTCCAAGTTAGAAATTAGTTTTTTTACAGAATATTGAATTTTATTAAACAAACCTCTGCCACAACACATATCGTCTTTGATTTTATTGAGTATTGGTAAAAATGTGTGAATTGAGTGCTTATGGAAAGGCTAGCACTATTGTGGGTGGATAGAGGTGGTGGGTGTGGGTTGGTAGTCGGATGGGAGGGAAGCTTTCAGAGAAGAGGTAGAGTACGCGGAATATAGCTCTACGAACGCGTACCCCAACGCGTACTCCATCCCCTCACGAGCACGTGTATGCCGTGAGGTGCCTGACCGCCGGCAGGGCAGCAGGTTAAGTATATGAGTTATTATAATATGCAGTAGCATTTTTTATTTTTCCAGGACGGCTGTATTCTCAACAATGTGGTTTTTCACTTGCTGACAAACAATTTTAGGCAGGAAAGCTACAAATGACAACTCCTCTCCTGAGAGTATAAATTTTTAGGTATGATAAGTCCAGAAGTTCGCTCATTCTCACTTGGCACAACTAACAAACTAAACGTAAAGTTAGCAGCGATAGGGGGAGGGTGTGAGAACAAAGATGGAATAGGAGGGAATGCAAGTAGTTCCTCTACTACTCGACAGCACACAGAACCTCTGATAGCTTGTGGAAAGAGGTCGAGAGAATGAAATCTGTTTCACATCCCTCTTATCCCTATTATGATATTAGAGATTGTAGTATGGATTAGGTTAGTGGTCTGGTTAGAACAGATATGGTTAGGTTGTCGTTTTTTATAATCTTATTGACAAAATGATCATAATCCACCACCAAAAAGCAGGAAAAGCCGAGGCGAAGACAAGCGCACACCTATACTAACTCTACCATCATTACGGTCAAAAAGTTTCAAAAAGTTTAACTACAGGGTAGAAATTAATATTTAGTATACCATTCTTTACCTTGAGTAATTTCTACTATGAGTTTGGAGAGGTTGGGCAATGAGGAATATGGAGCAGTTACTGTTGTCAATGAACTATATTATTGTGCATGGACAAAATAAACCATGATTCAACAGAGGAAAATCTTCGACGATGACAACCATACTCACCCACCAATCCACTATCATGAAAACCAAAAAAAAAATTAAAAGATGTAAATACATAGTAGAAATTAATATTTGGTATACCATCCATCAGCCTTAATAATTGCCTCTATTATATCCACCATTGATCCAGCTAAAGTATCAAAAACCTTTGGATCAAGAAGTTCCCAACAATGAGTGATGGCCTCTACTATGACCTTTTGACCACATTGACATCACCCTTCATAAGATATGTAACCGGTATGGGTACTTGGTTTTGTTTTATGTTTTGTTTTAAGTATTACTTCGATACTTGGTTTTGTTTTATGTTTTGTTTTAAGTATCGCTTTGATACTTGGTTTGTTTTAAGTATCGTTTGATACATGGTTTTGTTTTATGTTTTGTTTTAAGTATCGCTTTGATACTTGGTTTGTTTTAAGTATCGTTTGATACTTGGTTTTGTTTTATGTTTTATTTTAAGTATCGCTTTGATACTTGGTTTGTTTTAAGTATCGTTTGATAATTGGTTTTATTTCATGTTTTGTTTTAAGTATCGCTTTGATACTTGGTTTGTTTTAAGTATCTTTTGATACATGGTTTTGTTTTATGTTTTGTTTTAAGTATCGCTTTGATACTTGGTTTGTTTTAAGTATCGTTTGATACTGGGTTTTGTTTTATATTTGTTTTAAGTATCGCTTTGATACTTAAGGAGTTTTACGAAAGTGTATCGATTGATACCTTTGATTAGTTTCGTTCATGTTAAGACATGAACAGATTTGTGTATTTAAAGACCGCCTGTGTAACCGGTACGGGTACTCGGTTATTGGTTTTGTTTCATGTTTTGTTTTAAGTATCGCTTTGATACTTGGTTTGTTTTAAGTATCGCTTTGATACTTGGTTTTCTTTAATGTTTTGTTTTAAGTATCGCTTTGATACTTGGTTTGTTTTAAGTATCATTTTGATACTTGGTTTTGTTTTATGTTTTGTTTTAAGTATCACTTTGATACTTAAGGAGTTTTACCAAAGAGTATCAATTGATACCTTTGATTAGTTTCGTTCATGCTGGACATGAACAGATTTGTGTATTTAAAGACCGCCTGTTTCTACGATAGAAAAGGCAAACTTCGACAGACAGTATTTCAATATACTTGGTTGAACGGTTACTTCTTTGTTTCTCAGTACACCCTCGAAGCCTCCTTTAGTTCTCAGCTCTTGCGTCCTCTCCGGAAGAGCAGGCCACCTGCCAACTATCGTATTCTTTACCGATAACGTGATTAGTACCTTGCAAACACGTTACATTTTTTTAACCTCAGCAAGTGGTTAAGAACCAGTCCCTGGATTTAGGCCTGATCAACCTATCGATATCCACCACAGAACGCTAGCGGAGAGAAGCGGCAGAATCACAGCACATTCGGCTTCATCTCCAACCCAAGATAGAGTCTTTGACGACCAGGAGTGGGAAGCAAATCCCACGGAAAGACCTTACAAGAAAGAAACAAGCGCGGCGCTCTGCTAAAGAGCCTGGCAATCCTGCAAACACGGAAGATACACAACCTCCAGGAGAATTCCCTTCTACTGCAGCAAAGAAGCCTTCCTGTTAACCTCCAAACGACCCTGAATCCAGTAGCGAATCAGATATGGCTAGCACAGGAGGAGGGCCTTCTGGAGGACGGAAATCTCGGGCAAGGCCTGAAGAAGAGGAGGTACCCACAGCATTTGAACCCCCTAAGTTTAAACTCCACCTCCCAGCGAAGTTCACAGGAGAAGGAAAAGACCTCAAACCTGAAGCCTTTGAATGATGGGTGACGGAACTCTCACACTTCCTACTCTTACAAGGAAAAGATGTGTACGATCCTACAACCGGACTTATCATTGGATCATTTTGCGAAGGAAAGGCAACCGACGCATACCACCAATGCTATAAGGATTTTGGCGGAAATGTAAGATTAAGAGGATCTACAGTTCTCGATTACCTGAAAGGACGATTCCAATCCTCTATAACTAACGACCTCCTATACAACAAATTCAACCAGCTCCAGCAAGTTAACGGAACGCATGTCCAGCGAATCACCGATGTGGCTACGGACCTAATGATGTATGAGGACCGGATGGAGAGAGGAAGTATCTCCAAATACATCCTGAAGCAACGATTCTACGACACCATACACCCTACCCTCCGGCTAGAAGTAGAACCACTCGAGGAAGATGGCGATGATATTGCAGTAATAATTGCAAGAGCAGAACGAAAGGACGCCATTCTCCATGAGACCAAAGCCTACAAAACACAGACACCCTCTAGTAGGAACAGCCAGCCACGACACAAAGCCTCCAGCAACTCTGAAGAAGATACCCCATGGGTTTTCAAGAAGAAAACAAAATCCTCCAAAGAATCGAGACGGCAAAAAGGAGAATGTTTTGAATGTGGAAAAACAGGACACATGGCAAAGAACTGTCCTACGAAGAAAAGAAAAGGAAAGGCAATTAAGCAAGAGGCGTCGGCCAACAATGTTGAAAGCGATAACACCCAATCCAGTGAATATGAAGAGATCCATATCGGATACATCGATGTGGAATACAACAGTGTTTGACCTCTGGCTACATTCAAAGCAGACACCACTCTAGAAGGTACTATCCTGATCAATGGCAAAAGGGCATGAGTCCAATTCGACACTGGCGCAATCAGAAGAGATATGATCAGTAATGCCTTTGTCTCTGGCCATGGACTCCCAACTCGAGACCTTAACCAACCCATACCAGTCAATATGGCAGTAAAAGGATCACGATCCACAAGCCATAAAACCTGTAGTGCGACCATTCGACTTGGTTCTGCAGTCCTACTCCCGCAGGAAATGCTGGTTGGAAATTTAGCCAAATACGATGCCCTAATAGGCATGCCATTCCTGACTCGCCACAAAGCTATAATCAGGTGTGGGGAATCAACTATTGATTGCCCAGAGCAGAAGGTTAGAGTCTCATGGAAGCCAACAAGCGGAGAGTACCGAGCCACAGTCTGTGAAGCAACTGCCCTACGACTATTGGATGAGTACTCTGATGTTTTCCCTGATCAAATACCCGAAGAACTACCGCATATGAGAGAGGTGAATCACCACATCCACCTCCGAGACCCCTCTAATCTCAAGAACCAACCCACCTGCTCTATTCCTGACGCATACAAATGCCTACTTTGTGATTGGATCAACCAACAACAAAGAAGAGGAGTCATCTACCGGGCAGAAGCCCCAGGTGCCGCTTCTATGTTTGTTCAACCCAAAGCAGATGGCAAAAGAATCCGCCCCTTGGTTGACCTTAAGCTACGGAACGAAAACACAGTTATGGACAGCTCTGCTATCCCAAACCAAACCCAGATTCTAAATACAGTTGGGCGGGCAAGATTCCGAAGTAAGATTGACCTAAGCGATGCCTACTTCCAAATAAGGTTAGACTGAGAAAGCGAACGCTACAACAGTTTCAAAATGCCCTTCGGAAGTTTCATTAGCCAAGTTATGTTACAAGGTGATATGAATGCGCCCGCCACCTTTATGCGAATTATGGAAAACCTCCTAAGCGAATACCTCCACCATTTTGTTTGGGTCTACATTGATGATATTCTCATCTTCTCGAACACCGAAATAGAACATGCCTACCATATAGGATTGGTTTGTACCAAACTAAGGGATGCTAAATTCTATGCTAGCAGAAACAAATCAATTCTGTTTGCCGATAAACTCGATATCCTAGGACATGTTATAGATGATGAAGGAATACACGCAGCCCCTGGAAAAATAGCCTGTTTAACGGAATGGTCAACACCCCGGAATCAAAAGGAACTCATGCGATTCCTAGGACTAGTCAACTATATTTCCCAGTTCCTCCCACACCACGCCACTCTGACAGCGCCGCTCACAGACCTTACCGGCAATGCAGAATTTGTCTGGACCTACACTCATGACCAAGCCTTTACCAACATCAAGGAATTGATTAAAAACGCCAACGTTATTCAACCTATCGACTATAGTAAACCAGAACCGATATGGCTTATTACTGATGCATCAGATGTTGGAGTTGGAGCATGGGTTGGGCAAGGGGCCTCCCATGAAATGGCAAGACCGGCGGCATTACACAGCAGGAAGTTCACTAATTCACAGATGAACTATGGAACAACAGACAAGGAAGCCCTTACAGTGATTGTTGCTCTCACCGCTTTCAACCACATCCTGATGGGCAATACCTTCACTATTGTTACCGACCACTAACCTCGTACTAACCTTAAAACAGAATGGATACCTGGAAGAGGAAGGACACGATGGATAGGTGAAATCAGCAAATACGATGCAAAAATCATCTATACCCCAGGAAGAACGAACTATTTAGCAGATGCTCTCTCCCGTCTATATGAGAATCAAGACCTCGCAGATCCTCCTCTTGTTCATGACCACACAAGACAAAGCGAGGACGGCCCTGACGACACCTCCTATGAACAAGAACCATCGATGGCTACCGCCAGCTCTGCCGCTCCCTCCAATGCCTTCTCTTACACCATGTATAGCGCTGCCGGATCGGAACACGCAAAGAACATTGACGAATAATGGAAAGACAATTGCATGCTCCGCAGCACACCTCCTCATGAACTTGAACAAAGCAGACTCCACTGGTCCCACTCTTACCATGACACCTGCCCTTTTCACCAGACTGAGATTAAGTTTGGAAACAGATACGAGCGACCGTACTATATACCTGCTGATGATTCCAAAGACACCAGCTTGGACACCGCAGAAGGAGAAGAAGAGATGATCGATGAATATGAGTCAACCCAATCTCCTCATATCATTAACCCTGCTCCAACACGATACCAAGGTCTTGAAGAACTTGAACAAGCAGCAGCCTACGTGGATGCAATATCCTTTTTACATCCCCCACAGTCAGCCCCGCCATCCTCTGCTCCCATAATCGATCCACGACCACTATATGGTGGACCCTTACAAGTATACAACAATGAAACCATTGTCTCGGTCATACCCCCTACTATTCCCGAGCATCGGCGTCAACTCTACGAAACCTTCGAGGAAGAGGAAGCCCCTATCGAACCAACAAGAGGATCCCTAATCGAGGATGAACGAGATGTTAGATCAACCACAGAAGAATTAACCTCCTCTTTCCGAAGCCAAATGATAGCAGTATACCGCCATGACCCGATTTACTTCAAAGCCATCCATAGCTCCAGGCATGGAGATCTCGCCCCCTACAACATATCAAACGGAATGGTCTATACCAGCACCCGTTATGGTGAACGTTGCCTATACATACCAAAGGGCCATATGTTCAATGGAATGACTATTAGAGAATATGTCATATCCGAGATTGACAATAAAGGAGACCACAGTGCGGACCGCAACCTTCAATATGCTTCAGAATATGTTTACTGGCCTGAGATGCGCAAGGATTTCCACGATTTCGTCAAACAGTGTGAATTCTGCCAGGCAAACAAGGAGCGAACACAACTACTTGAAGGAAAAGCACAGACCCTCCAACTACCATGTGAAATATTCGAATCATATGCCATCGATTTTGCAGGACCATTCAATAAATCCGCTGGATATGACACCATCTTGGTAGCTGTGGACCGATTCTCTGGATACATATAGCTCATACCAATGAAGCTTACCGATTCCTCCAAAGACAGCTGGAATAACCTCCAACGATACCTGTTTACCCCCCATGGGTACCCCTTATCTATTGTCAGTGATGCTGATCCCCACTTTACCGCCAGATTCTGGAAGCAAACCTTGACCTCTCTCGGAATAAACCACATTATGGCTGCCCCTGGACATCATGAGACAAATGGCCAAGCAGAAAGAAAGATTCGCGAAGTTAAGACCGGAATTAGGAATATGATCAATGAACGACAAACCAACTGGGAACCAGCCCTTGTTGAGCTCACTGCATATATCAATGCCGGATTTTCAGATACCTTGGGGATGTCACCATACAAGGCAGTCTTTGGCCGTCAATACCCCCTCCTACCTACAACACTATTTAAGAACTCCTCAGTCCCTGCCTCTGATGACCATCTAAACCACCACCAAGCAATTCGGAACGATGCCTTCCAAGCTGTTAAGGCTGCCCGATTCCGAAGCACCACTACTGCCCAGAAACGACGACGCAAACATGTTCCCATCTTACCAGGAGACATGCTCATGGTACATGGTAATATGTTTACTACTAATGTCGGACGCAGCAAGAAACTGCAACCCCGATGGCGAGGACCCTTCAAAGTCATATTCTTTGACAAGCATACAGAGAACTATACTGTCCAGATGGATGGACACATGTACCGCTGCAATACTGCAGTCTTTCACGCATCAGCTGTCAAGCGATTCCATCCAAATGACTACTCTAAGTTTCCTGGAAGAACCCACTCTCGGCCTGCACCTATCATCATCAATAAGAAGGATGAATGGGAAGTTGAAGAAATCAGAGACCAGTACCTTTGGCATGGAAATGATCAGTTCCTAGTCAAATGGAAAGGATATCCGACAAGCGAAAACAGTTGGGAACCACTGGAAGGACTAGAGCACGCTATGGATATGGTGAACAGATGGTGGAAAGACAACATGCCAAACGAATCCCTCCCCCCAATAATCAATTATATCACCATGTGCTGGACACCTACAATGCCAGAAACTGAGCGATGGCACGCAGAACTCGAAGCTAGAGATGGAATTTGGGCACCACACTTTGAGTCGGAGTTCAAAAGCAGCGATGAGGAAAATCAAGCTATGGAGCAGGCTCTTGACAACTTTATCTAGTCACCAATCACCATCCGAATACCATAACAATGTCAAACTATGTGGAGCTCAATGTGAGGCTGCGACAACAGATTGTTGGACAGTTGTTGAACTGCGATGCTATCCAACTTGAAGACTATTTCGAAATCCTCTGGATAGATTACTGTCCAGCTTGTGATCACGCTTGGGTTGATGTACAACGCGAATCTGGTATTCATGACTACTGTGATTTACATTTCTTTGAGTCTAAGTGTTTCCTTAGGGTTTCTTCCTGCCCCTGTTGTGATACTTATGATGAGGAATTTCTTGCAGAAACTGAAGCCATGAGTTTCTCGGAATCCGCTTTTGATGATTATTAGGTTGTGTTTGTTTTAAACAGTTGTTTTGTTTTGGGGAATGTAACCGGTACGGGTACTCGGTTATTGGTTTTGTTTTATGTTTTGTTTTAAGTATCGCTTTGATACTTGGTTTGTTTTAAGTATCGCTTTGATACTTGGTTTTGTTTTATGTTTTGTTTTAAGTATCGCTTTGATACTTGGTTTGTTTTAAGTATCGCTTTGATACTTGGTTTTGTTTTATGTTTTGTTTTAAGTATCGCTTTGATACTTGGTTTGTTTTAAGTATCATTTTGATACTTGGTTTTGTTTTATGTTTTGTTTTAAGTATCACTTTGATACTTAAGGAGTTTTACCAAATAGTATCAATTGATACCTTTGATTAGTTTCGTTCATACTAGACATGAACAGATTTGTGTATTTAAAGACCGCCTGTTTCTACGATAGAAAAGGCAGACTTCGACAGACAGTATTTCAATATACTTGGTTGAACAGTTACTTCTTTGTTTCTCAGTACACCCTCGAAGCCTCCTTTAGTTCTCAGCTCTCGCCTCCTCTCTGGAAGAGCAGGCCACCTGCCAACTATCGTATTCTTTACCGATAACGTGATTAGCACCTTGCGAATACGTTACAGCCTGTTTCTACGATAGAAAAGGCAGACTTCCACAGACAGTATTTCAATATACTTGGTTGAACGGTTACTTCTCTGTTCCTCAGTACACCCTCGAAGCCTCCTTTAGTTCTCAGCTCTCGCCTCCTCTCCGGAAGAGCAGGCCACCTGCCTACTATCGTATCCATTACCGATAATGTGATTAGCACCTCGCGAACACGTTACAAGATATAGCTCAGAGTAGTGCTTGTAAAGCTTAACTTTCACCAGAGACCAAATATTTTCAATTGGATTGAGATCTGGTAAATAGGCAGGAATTTCCATCAGTGTAATTCCCTGTCCTCTGAGCCATCTCCTAAAAGGCAAGTGAGTCTTTGCATTGTCAATGATAAAAAATACCTCTTCTTCTTTAGCCTTTTCTCTGATATTCTCCCATATCTCTAGAAAGTCATAATGATCATAAATATCAATAATTGAGTTCCTAGTAACTCTACACCTAGTAGAAGAAAAATCAGGAAAAATAGGCAAAAAAAGACCAAGAGTTTGACTATAAAAACAACCAGTCATCATCTGGCTAATCCCTCTCTCCCCTATCCTAGCCTTAAGTTCAACACAATCCTTATTCCATTTCTCATATGGATATCTGAAGACCCATTTTCTCCTCTTTTCTCCACCAATTTCTACAGCTACCTCATCCCCCCATATTGCCTTCCTTCTCCACATCGACTTTGTCTAATACCTATAAGCTAATGCCTATTCCAACCTCTTTTGAGCTAGATCCTCATCTAAATAAACTCTCTCATGTGCCATCCACTTTCCAAGATGCTTTTTTTCAAGTCTTCTCATTACTCTCCTACTAGAAACATTAGATGCAACTTGCTCAGCAATGTCAGAATAGGTAGTATGGTGATTGTTAAGAGCTTCCTCCTCTATAGCATCATCCTGTAACTTGGTAGTTTTAGGATATCTTCCTCTATTCCTATTCTCCTTGCCCTCTTGATGTCTCTTTGCAATTGTGTCTCTAACAGTAGTGTAGGGGATATTGTCATGAATGTGGTTTGGCATCGAAACGGTTTTCACATGACGCATAATTATGAGTCATAGGTATGCTAGTGTTTTGCGCAAATGACAAATTTGGGCCATATGATGTTATGGTTTGATAGGTTTCACATGTAATGTGTTTGCAAGGTGCTAATCACAATATCGGTAAATGGTATGATAGTTGGCAGGTGGCCTAATTTACCAGAGAGGAGGCGAGAGCTGAAAGCTGAAGGAGATTTCGAAGGTGTACTGAAAAACAAAAAAGTAACTGTAAAACCAAGTATATTGAAATACTGTCTGTCGAAGTCTGCCTTTTCCATTGTGGAATCAGGTGGTCTTTAAATACACAGATCTTGTTCATGTCTAGTGTAACCGGTATGGGTACTTGGTTATTGGTTTTGTTTTATGTTTTGTTTTAAGTATCGCTTTGATACTTGGTTTGTTTTAAGTATCGTTTGATACTTGGTTTTGTTTTATGTTTTGTTTTGAGTATCGCTTTGATACTTAAGGAATTTTACCAAAGGGTATTGATTGATACCTTTGATTAGTTTCGTTCATGCTGGATTTGAACAGATTTGTGTATTTAAAGACCGCCTGTTTCTACGATAGAAAAGGCAGACTTCGACAGACAGTATTTCAATATACTTGGTTGAACGGTTACTTCTTTGTTCCTCAGTACACCCTCGAAGCCTCCTTTAGTTCTCTGCTCTCGCCTCCTCTCTGGAAGAGCAGGCTATCTGCCAACTATCGTATCATTACCAATAACGTGATTAGCACCTTGCGAACACGTTACATTTTTTTAACCTCTGCAAGTGGTTAAGAACCTGTCCCCAGATTTGAGCCTGATCAACCTATCGATATCTACCACAGAACGCTAGCGGAGAGAAGCGGCAGAATCTCAGCATATTCGGCTTCATCTCAAACCCAAGATAGAGTCTTTGACGACCAGGAGTGGGAAGCAAATCCCACGTCAAGTCCTTACAAGAAAGAAACAATCCCGGCGCTGTGCTAAAGAGCCGGGCGATCCTGCAAACACGGAAGATACACAACCTCCAGGAGAATTCCCTTCTACCCCGACAATGAAGCCTTCCTTTGAACCTCCAAACGACTCCGAATCTAGTAGCGAATCAGATATGGCTAGCACAGGAGGAGGGCCTTCTGGAGGAGGGAAATCTTGGGCAAGGCCTGAAGAAGAGGAGGTACCCGCAGTATTTGAACCCCCTAAGTTTAAACTCCACCTCCCAGCAAAGTTCACAGGAGAAGGAAAAGACCTCAAACCTGAAGCCTTTGAACGATGGGCAACAGAACTCTCACACTTCCTACTCTTGCAAGGAAAAGATGTGGAAGACCCTACAACCGGACTTATCATTGGATCATTTTGCGAAGGAAAGGCAACCGACGCATACCACCAATGCTATAAGGATTTCGGCGGGAATGTAAGATTAAGAGGATCTACAGTTCTCGATTACCTGAAAGGACGATTCCAATCCTCTATAACCAACGACCTCCTATACAACAAATTCAACCAGCTCTAGCAAGTTAATGGAACGTATGTCAAGCGAATCACCGATGTGGCTACGGACCTAGTAATGAATAAGGATCGGATGGAGAGAGGAAGTATCTCCAAATACATCCTGAAGCGACAATTCTACGACACCATGCACCCTACCCTCCGACGAGAACTAGAACCACTCGAGGAAGATGGCGATGATATTGCAGTAATAATTGCAAGAGCAGAACGAAAGGATGCCATTCTCCATGAGACCAAGGCCTACAAAACACAGACATCCTTGAGTAGGAACAGCTAGCCACGACACAAAGCCTCCAGCAACTCTGAAGACGATATCCCACGGGTTTTCAAGAAGAAAACAAAATCCTCCAAAGAATCGAGAAGGCAAAAAGGAGAATGTTTTGAATGTGGAAAAACAGGACACATGGCAAAGAACTGTCCTACAAAGAAAGGAAAAGGAAAGGCAATTAAGCAAGAGGTGTCGGCCAACAATGTCAAAAGCGATAACACCCAATCCAGTGAATATGAAGAGATCCATATCGGATACATTGATGTGGAATGCAACAGTGTTCGACCTCTGGCTACATTCAAAGCACACATCACTCTGGAAGGTACTATCCTGATCAATGGCAAAAGGGCACGAGTCCTATTCGACACTGGCGCAATCGGAAGAGATATGATCAGTAATGCCTTTGTCTCTGGCCAGGGACTCCCAACCCGAGACCTTAATCAACCCATACCAGTCAATATCGCAGTAAAGGGATCACGATCCACAAGCCATAAAACATGTTCTGCAACTATCTGACTTGGTTCTGCTATACTACCCCCACAGGAAATGCTGATTGGAAATTTAGCCAAATACGATGTCCTAATAGGCATGCCATTCCTGAACCGCCACATAGCTATAATCAGGTGTGGGGAATCAACCATCGATTTCCCAGATCAGAAGGTCAGAGTCACATGCAAGCCAACAAGCGGAGAATACCGAGCCGCAGTCTGTGAAGCAACTACCCCAAAACTATTGGATGCATACTCTGATGTTTTCCCTGATCAAATACCTGAAGAACTACCACCTATGAGAGAGGTGAACCACCACATCCGCCTCCGAGACCCCTCCAATCTCAAGAACCAACCCACCTACTCTATTCCTGATGCATACAAAAGCCCACTTTGTGATTGGATCAACCAACAACAAAGAAGAGGAGTCATCTACCGTGCAGAAGCCCCAGGTGCCGCTCCTATGTTTGTTCAACCCAAAGCAGATGGCAAAAGAATCCGCCCCTTGGTTGATCTCAAGCTACGGAACGAAAACAAGGTTATGGACCGCTCGGCTTTCCCAAACCAAACCCAGATCCTAAATGCAGTTGGACGGGCTAGATTCCGAAGTAAGATTGACTTAAGCGATGCCTACTTCCAAACAAGGTTAGATCCAGAAAGTGAACGCTACAACAGTTTCAAAACACCCTTTGAAAGTTTTATTAGCCGAGTTATGTTACAAGGTGATATGAATGCACCCGCCACCTTTATGCGAATTATGGAAAACCTCCTGAGCGAATAGCTCCACCATTTTGTTTCGGTCTTCATTGATGATATTCTCATCTTCTCGAACACCGAAACAGAACACGTCTACCATATAGGGTTGGTTTGTACCAAACTTAGGGAAGCTAAATTCTACGCTAGCAGACACAAATCAATCCTGTTCGCCGACAAACTCGATATTCTAGGACATGTTATAGATGATGAAGGAATACATGCAGCCCCAGGAAAAATAGCCTGTTTAACGGAATGGTTGACACCCCGGAATCAAAAGGAACTCATGCGATTCCTAGGACTAGTCAACTATATTGCCCAGTTCCTACCACACCATGCCTCTGTGACAGCGCCGCTCACAGACCTTACCGGCAATGCAGAATTTGTCTGGACCCACACTCATGACCAAGCCTTTACCAACATCAAGGAATTGATTAAAAACGCCAAGGTTATTCAACCTATCGACTATAGTAAACCAGAACCAATATGGATGATTACTGATGCATCGGATGTTGGAGTTGGAGCATGGGTTGGGCAAGGGGCCTTCCTTGAAAAGGCGACACCGGCGGCATTACATAGCAGGAAGTTCACTAACTAACAGATGAACTATGGAACAACAGACAAGGAAGCCCTTGCTGTGATTGATGCTCTCGCCGCTTTCAACCACATCCTAATGGGCAATACCTTCACTATTGTCACCGACCACCAACCTCTAACTAATCTTAAAACAGAAAGAATACCGGGAAGAAGAAGAACGAGATGGATAGGCGAGATTAGCAAATACGATGCAAAAATCATCTATACCCCTGGAAGAACGAACTATTTAGCTGATGCTCTCTCCCGCCTATATGAGAATCAAGACCTCGCAAATCCTCCCCTTGTTCACGACTACACAAGACAAAGCGAGGACAGCCCTGACGACACCTCCTATGAACAAGAACCATCGATGGCTACCACCAGCTCTGCCGCTCCCTCCAATCCTTTCTCTTACACCATATACAGTGCTGCTGGAACAGAACGAAGAAAGGACATCAATGAAGAATGGAAAGCCAATTGCACGCTCCGCAGCACACCTCCTCACGAACTTGAACAAAGCAGACTCCACTGGTCCCACTGTTATCATAACACCTGCCCTTTTCACTAGACTGAGATCAAGTTCGGCAACAGATACCAGCGACCGTACTATATGCCTGCTGACGATTCCAATGACACCAGCTTCGACACTATAGAAGGAGCAGAAGAGATGATCAATGAAGATGAATCGACCCAACATCCTCATACCCTTAATCCTGTTCCAACACGATACCAAGGTCTCGAGGAACTCGAACAAGCAGCAGCCTACGTGGATGCAATATCCTATTTACACCCCCCACAGTTAGCCCCGCCATCCTCTCCTCCCATAATCGATTCACGACCACTATATGGTGGACCCTTACAAGTATACAACAATGAAACCATTGTCTCGGTCATACCCCCTACTATTCCCGAGTATCGACGTCAACTCTATGAAACCTTTGAGGAAGAGGAAGCTCCTATCGAACTACCAAGAGGATCCCTAATCGAGGATGAACGAGATGTTAGATCAACCACAGAAGAATTAACCTCCTCTTTCGGAAGCCAAATGATAGCAGGATATCGCCATGACCCGATTTACTTCAAAGCCATGGATAGCTCCAGGCATGGAGATCTTGCTCCCTACAATATATCAAACGGAATGGTATATACCAGCACCTGTTATGGTGAACACTGCCTATACATACCAAAGGGCCATATGTTCAATGGAATGACTATTAGAGAATATGTCATATCCGAGATTCACAACAAAGGACACCACAGTGCGGACCGCAACCTTCAATATGCTTCAGAATATGTTTATTGGCCTGAAATGCGAAAGGACTTCCGCGATTTTGTCAGGTAATGCGAACTCTGTCAGGCAAATAAGGAGTGAACTCAACTTCCTGAAGGAAAAGCTCAGACCCTCCAACTACCATGTGAAATATTTGAATCCTATGCCATCGATTTCGCAGGACCATTGAACAAGTCCGCCAGATATGACACCATCCTGGTAGCTGTGGACAGATTCTCTGGATACACCTGGTTAATACCAATGAAGATTACCGACTCCTCCAAAGACAGCTGGAATAACCTACAACGATACTTGTTTACCCCCGACGGGTACCCCTTATCTATTGTCGGTGATGCTGATCCCCGCTTTACCGCCAGATTCTGGAAGCAAACCTTGACCTCTCTTGGAATAAACCTCATCATGGCTGCCCCTGGACATCATGAGACGAATGGCCAAGCAAAGAGAAAGATTCGCGAAGTTAAGACCGGAATTAGGAATATGATCAATGAACGACAAACCAACTGGGAACCAGCCCTTGTTGAGCTCACTGCATATATCAATGCCGGATTTTCAGATACCTTGGGGATGTCACCATACAAGGCAGTTTTTGGCCGCCAATACCCTCTCCTACCTACAACTCTATTCAAGAACTCCTCAGTCCCTGCCTCTGATGACCATCTAAACTGCCACCAAGCAATTCGGAATGATGCCTTCCAAGCTGTTAAGGCTGCCCGATTCCGAAGCACCACTACTGCCCAGAAACGACAATGCAAACATGTTCCCATCTTACCAGGAGACATGCTCATGGTCCATGGTAACATGTTCATTACCAATGTCAGACGCAGCAAGAAACTACAACCCCGATGGCGAGGACCCTTCAAAGTCATATCCTTTGATGAGCATACAGAAAACTACACTGTCCAGATGGATGGACACATGTACCGCCGCAATACTGCAGTCTTTCACGCATCAGCTGTCAAGCGATTCCATCCAAATGACGACTCCAAGTTTCCTGGAAGGACCCACTCTCGACCTACACCTATCATCATCGACAAGAAAGATGAATGGGAAGTTGAAGAAATCAGAGACCACCGCCTATGGCATGGAAATGATCAGTTCCTAGTCAAATGGAAAGGATATCCGACGAGTGAAAATAGTTGGGAACCACTGGAAGGACTTGAGCACGCTATGGATATGGTGAACAGATGGTGGAAAGACAACATGGCAAACGAATCCCTCCCCCCAACAATCAATTATATCACCATGTGTTGGACACCTACAGTGCCAGAAACTGAGCGATGGCACGCAGAACTCGAAGCTAGAGATGGATTTTGGGTACCATACTTTGAGTCGGAGTTCGAAAGCAGCGATGAGGAGAATGAAGCTATGGAGCAGGCTCTCGACAACTTTAGCGAGTCGCCAATCACCATCCGAACACCATAACGATGTCAAACTATGTGGAACTCAATGTAAGGCTGTGACAACAGGTGGTTGGACTGTTGTTGAACCGCGATGCTATCCAACTTGAAGACTATTTCGAAATCCTCTGGATTGACTACTGTCCTGATTGCGATCAAGCTTGGGTTGATGTACAACACGAATCTGGTATTCGTGACTACTGTGACTTGGATTTCTTCGAATCTAAGTGTTTTCTTAGGATTTCAACTTGTCCCTGGTGTGACACTTATGATGAACAAGAGATGGCAGAGTTTGAAGCCTTTGATTCTTTAGCTGATGTTTTTGATGATTATTAGGTTTTGTTTGTTTAAACAGTTGTTTTGTTTTGGGGAATGTAACCGGTACAGGTACTTGGTTATTGGTTTTGTTTTATGTTTTGTTTTAAGTATCGCTTTGATACTTGGTTTGTTTAAGTATCGTTTGATACTTGATTTTGTTTTATGGTTTGTTTTAAGTATCGCTTTGATACTTGGTTTGTTTTAAGTATTGTTTGATACTTGGTTTTGTTTTATGTTTTGTTTTAAGTATCGCTTTGATACTTGGTTTGTTTTAAGTATCATTTGATACTTGGTTTTGTTTTATGTTTTGTTTTGAGTATCGCTTTGATACTTAAGGAATTTTACCAAATGGTATCGATTGATACCTTTGATTAGTTTCGTTCATGCTAGAAATGAACTGATTTGTGTATTTAAAGACCGCCTGTTTCTACGATAGAAAAGGCATACTTCGACAGACAGTATTTCAATATACTTGGTTGAACGGTTACTTCTTTGTTCCTCAGTACACCCTCGAAACCTCCTTTAGTTCTCAGCTCTCGCCTCCTCTCTGGAAGAGCAGGCTACCTGCCAACTATCGTATCAGTACCAATAATGTGATTAGCACCTTGCGAACACGTTACATCTAGCATGAACGAAGCTAATTAAAGGTATCAAGCAATACTCTTTGGTAAAACAAACCAACTATCAAAACGATACTTAAAATAAACCAAGTATCAAAGCAATACTTAAAACAATACATAAAACAAAACTAAGTATCAAATGATACTTAAAACAAATCAAGTATCAAAACAATACTTAAAACAATATATAAAACAAAACTAAGTATCAAACAATACTTAAAACAAACCAAGTATCAAAGCGATACTTAAAATAATACATAAAACAAAACTAAGTATTCAACGATACTTAAAACAAACCAAGTATCAAAGTGATACCTAAAACAATACCTAAAGCAAAACTAATAACTGAGTACCCATTCCACTTACATCGCACATGACTCAAATATGAGTCATGGGGCTTGTGCCGGGTAAGTATGCTTTGCAAGTGTGCCTTGCGGGTATGCCTTGCACATATGCTTTATATTTAACACATAACATCATTGTGAGGTCATGGGTTTTGGACATGTGACTCATTTGAGTCATATGACTTGTTTATTGTGTTATGATTGGTTTATGAGTTTTTGCACATGACCTTGCTACGAGGACATGGGTTTTGAACATGTGACCACTTTGGTCATATGACTAGTTTGTTATTATTTGGATTTGCACATGTGACCACTTTGGGTCACATGACTATGGGCGGGAAGAACACTATATAAAGAGGTCGATATGGCCGAGGAGGATAGGTTCTTCACACTTTGTTCTAAGTAGTTTTCCTCCTTCTTTCACCCTGTGTCGGTAGTGAAGGTTCGGTCATGATCCAATCAGAGCCCTTGCTTTCTATCTCACGATAGGCTTCAAGTCTTTAACTTCGAACACCTTTTGAGAACTTTGTTGTTATACCTCCTCCTATATTTGCTGGAACTCTTTTCTTCCTTCTACTTATGCTTTTAGTTATTCACTACGGTCGCCTTCTCACGGTCACAATGGATAAGCAAGCCTCTGCCCCCTCTGCCATGTCCACTCTACGTTCATCAGTGGTTCTGTCTCGTGCCGTTGACAAGAACCTCGCCTTAGAGACTGAAGTCTCTCCCCTTCAGCATCACATCTCCATCCTTTCTCGGCGATTTCATCGCGCTGGAAAAGAGATATCTGCCTTGTCAGCTGCCCTTGAGAATGAATGTACTATCGATCTCTGTTATCTCATGATATTGGTGGTTGAAGTTCCCATGGTTATCCCCTCTTCGTCTGTCCCCTCGGTCACTTCGGTTGCTACGGTGGTCTTGGTTGGGGGAAGTGGGCTAGACTGTAAGAATCCTCAGAATCGAGCAGAGGAGCTCCCTTGGGGAAATATTGTGACGCTGATTATTCCGGCCCCTCCTGCAGCTTCGGTTGTGGTTGGTGGTGTCGGTGAACCGGTTTCTGATTCGTTGGGGCTGGTTGAGGTACTGGCTCCTGGTTTGGGTGGGATAGATCCTGGTGTTGTAACACTAGCCACAGTAGTATCACCCCCTTCGTGGAGGCAGGTACCTGAGTCCTCTAGGGCTGAGACTCTGATGGTTGGGATAATGCTGCTAGTGGCATCCCTCCTGTGGCGGTGGGTGGTGTTGAGGGTAGCCCGTTCACTCCTGTTACTAGACCTGCATCTGGAGGTGGGAAGAGGAAGAAAAACAAGAAGTGCCGGGTCAAACAAGACCAGACCTCACCTGTCCTACTTGTCCCCGACTAGGAAGGGTTATCGCCTTCGCCGGATTGCTACCGCAAACTGGCTACTACGGAGTCTGCAGCAGGTTCGCCGCCTGCGGAGCGAGCTCAGGAGTTAGAGGAAGAGTTGAATACCTGGGCTTGTTCAGTCAAGTGCCAGTGGCTTGTAGACTATCTCATTCTGGCTGCTTCTGTCGAGGTTTTTAGGCTGTGCTGCCGGTGCAGTGCCCTCCTGATTCTCTACGACAGTTCTTACCCCCTCGGCTACGGAGCCTTTTACCCTGTAAGTCGGCTTTCCCTCGGGTCTACGTGCTTGGAAGTTGGGTGTTTCTTTTGTTTGAGAATGGGGATGGGTGCCGGGGCGGTCGGCGGGGTGTCCCGGGATCATTGAGTGGGGGTGCACAGGTGGGTTTCTACTGTGGAGGCGGTTTTTGCAGGGTCACATTCAGGTGGCGGTAGTGGAACCTTTGTATTTTGTCCGAGTAACTTAGCTGGCAGGTAGGCTGGGCTGAGGAGGATTTTTCTTTACCATTGATGGCTTTGTATTTAGTGTTCGTGTTGGGGCATGGAGTAGGCATGTTTGAGGTACAGGGTTGGAGGTTTAGTTAGTTCATAGTTAGTGGTATCCGGGATGCGACAACCTGAGGGCCCAGCCCTGGGGCTCGTCGTATGCCAGTGTTGGCAGTACCAGTTTAAATAAAATTAGATTGAATTCAAAGTACTTTTCCTCCTTCTTTCACCCCGTGTCAGATGCGAAGGTTCGGTGTTGATCCAATCAGAGCTCTTGATTTCTATCTCACAATAGGCTTCAAGTCTTTAACTTCGAACGCCTTTTGGGGACTTCGTTGTTATACCTCCTCCTACATTTGCTGGAAGTTCTTTCTTCCTTTTACTTATCCTTTTGGTTGTTCACTATAGTCACCTTCTCATAGTTGCAATGGCTAAGCAAGCCTCTTCCCCCTCCGCCACGTCTGCTCTACATTCGTCGGTGGATTTGTCTCCTGCCCACAAGAAGAACTTTGTCCTTGAGGCTGAAGTCTCTCTCCTTCGGCATCACATCTCCATCCTTTCTCAGTGATTTTATCGTGCTGGGAAAGAGATATCTGGCTTGTCGACTGCCATCAAGAATGAACGTGCTGTTAATTACTATTATCTTATGATATTAGTTGCTGAAGCTCCTATGGTTATTTCCTCTTTGCCTGTTGTCTTGGTAGCTTCGGTTACTACAGTGGTCTCAACTGGGTGGAGTGGGCTAGACCTTGAGAGTTCTCAGGATCTGGCGGAGGAGCTCACTCGGGGGAACGTTATGCTACCAGTTATCCTGGCCCCACTTGCAGCTTCAGTTATAGGTAGTGGTGTGGGTGGACTGGTTCCTGATTTGTCAGAACCTGTTGAGGAGCTTGCTCCTAGTATGAGTGCACTGGATCCTGGTGTGGTGATACCAGCTGCGGTGGTATCATCCCCTTTGTAGGGGCAGGTGCCTGAGTCCTATGTGGCTGAGCCCATGGCTGATCAGGGTAATGACTCTAGTGGTGTCCCTCCTGTGGTGGTGGGTGGTAATGAGGATGGCCCGTTCACTCCTGTTACTAGACCTGCACCTGGGGGTGGGAAGAGGAAGAGAAACAAGAAGCAACAGGTCAAACAAGACCAGACCTCACCTGTGCCACTTGTCCCCGACTCAGAAAGGTCATTACCGTTGCCGGTTCGCTAACATAAACCGACTACTACAGAGTCTAAGGTAGGTTCGCTGACTGCCGAGAGAGCTGAGTAATTGGGGGAAGAGCTGAATACCTGAGTATGTTCAGTCAAGTGCTGACAGCTTTGAGAATATCTCGTTCTGGCTGCTTCTGTTGAGGTTTTTGGGCTGCACTGCCAGTGTGGTGCCCCCTTGATTCCCTACAACAGTTCATACCCCCTTGGCTAGGGAGTCCTCACCCAGTAAGTCGGCTTTTCCTCAGGTCTACGCACTTGGGTATTGCTTGTTTCTTTTGTTTGGGAATGGGGACAGGTGCTGGGGTGGTCGGTAGGGTGTCCCAGGATCATTGAGTAGGGGTACTCGGGTGGATTTCTATTGTAGAGGATGTTTTTGCAGGGTCACATTTAGGTGGCAGTAGTGGAACTTTTGTATTTTATATGGGTAACATGGCTGGTGGATAGGCAGGGCCGAGGAGGACATTTCTTTACCTTTGATGGCTTTGTATTTAGTGTTCGTGTTGGGGCATGGCGAGGCCATGTTTGAGGTACGGGGTTCGAGGTTTAGTTAGTTTGTGGTTAGTGGTATCCGGGATGCGACAACCTGGGGTCCCAGCCCTGGGACTCATCGTCTGCCAGTGTTGGTGGTACGAGTTTAAATAAAATTCGATTGAATTCTAAGTACTTTTCCTATTTATTACTTTAAAGAATATAAAATACCTTTACAATCTTTATAGAGTTAGAGAAAGCTTACAATAGGCGTTCCCGATAGAAGACAAAGCTCTTGTACTATTGGTAACATAGGCAGATGCCTAGTACTGTCATAAGATTAAGAAAAAAAAGAAGAAAAGAAGTATTATTCTCTATTGCCAAGAACTAACTATTTGAAGAGGAATCATTACAAATATCAAGGTAGTGGGAAATTTGCTAATATCTTATTTGAGGCTTGTGTAACTCGAGTATCCTCCCCCTGGTAAACTCCGTGAGATGTGTGGAGGGAATAGGATTTTTGGCATGACAGAGAAAGAATAGGAGGCATAGTTTATTGAAAAAAAGAATTGAGCAGAATGGTTTCTTCTTGGTTGACTTAGAGCAGTTTTCTTTAGGTACTGTTGAGAGTGCAGGGTGATGAAGAGGGGTGGGTTGCCACTGATTGTTGAATCGCGGTTAATTTCATCAACCCACAATATCATGCTGGAATCCAGTGTCCAGTAACGTATTAGACCGAGTTGTAGATTAGGTTCAGAAGCAAGTTACCTTATTTACAAATTTTGCTCACAACCTCAGTACAGAAATTTCTCCAAAACCAGAACTCAAATTTAGCCCAAACAAAGTTCCAAGATTGCATCAAGTTTTATGTGGAATCCCCTATACACTCTTGAATTTGATCTTCCCAGTGTGGGAAATTAGTTGTGATTTTTATATTGCGACATTTTTGCTGAATCACATCCGCTTCCCTGTCAAATACCTGCGGCAGCGCTCTTGTGTTGGGACCATATTTGCGCCGAGTGATATTTCATGAACCCACTGACTTAGAATATGCTTGAGCTCAACTAAGGCTGGGCAGTGGCTATCTAGGACAGGAATACTCCGCTGGTGACTAGGGTCTCCAAGGCTTCTCTCCTGATAAAAAACACTATTACTGATGGCGGTTCCTATTCGGACAGAGTTACATGACGTAGAGGTGTAACTTCCAAGGTTGCGGTCAAAGATGGCTAATACCACGAGTAATTTTGAGGCGGTGCTGTGCGGTAATATGTGGACATTTATGGGTTTGACTATGTTGATCCTGATCGGGATACAGGATGGACAGGTACTTCAGTCATTGGACATTCTATCTTAGTGAGAAAGAGGGCGGTTCGTTGGAACTGCCAAGTAGCTTACAAATTAGCCCTGTCTCTAGCGAGCCGCCCGGACAGTTCTGTGGAGATTCAACAACTTGTAAGAGTTCATTTCGGTAATATAGCTCCAACCACGGAGAGTAGCAAAGCCAGTGTTGTGAGCTCCCTTCGCCCGGGAGCCATGGAAGGAATATCGGCACAAGATGAGTGAGCAAGGGTGTGATATTGTTTAATATAGGCATCCAGTGATCCTTCGCCCACTACTACCACAAATGTGTCGCCATTAGAGCGCTTCCTCTACCGCTCTATTTGCTCTGTAGAGATTTTCTGCGGGTCGCACCGGGTACATTCGTATTTGAATTACGCATGTCAATCAATTAAGCGGGCCAGCGGGCAGGGTGTGAAATCACCAGATATCACTCGGCATCAAAAGAGCTGTTATGGCATGAACAATAACTTCACTGGGTGAGGACGGTCTTACAGTGTCACGCTGTTTTATACTCGTGCCAAGGTTGATAGCTAGTTGCCACAAGCCTGGCTGGAGCCTGTAGGCCTCGAGGTATCTGAGCCGGGCCCGGCTCGGCCTACCTATAGGCTGTATAGGCTTTGTACTACCTGCCTTTTGAAGCTTGCTTGCTTAGCCAGATATTTGCTTACATTTTTCCTTTGTAGCTTCTGTTCAATGTGACTTGAATTCTCCTAAGCTTTCCCCTGCTCAGTGAATTCTCTCCATGTATTAATACTCAGTCCAGTAGTAGCTCCCTTTTAAAATGATTTATTTCTAGCGGAAAGGACAAGTTAAAAAACCTGGCAAATCAAATCCAAACCTCTTACATGTTGAATCAGGTTGAATGAGGAATAAAGTTTGTATTGTTTCTCATGTGGGGCCTGCTAGTTAAATACAAATCTCAGAAATTGTGCCTCCTCTGTTGAACTCTCATCCAAATATGCATACCCTTAAACCACCATCAACAACCTAGGTAGATGCCCGTATACAAACACCACTCAACACTTCCCCTATGGGCACTACTGTATAGAACTAAAAATAAAAGATCCAGCTATTAAAATCAAAGCATCTAGCTAACTATGATCAAAGCAATGAAATCTAACTAAACCATAGTCAACCAAATTATGATAAACTAAACTAAACCACATATCCGAATAAGCTCAACATGCTTGTCAAGTACAAGGGGTTTTGTCAATCCATCTGCCACCATATTGTCTGTTCGACAGTACTCCATAATTACTTCCTTGCCATTCTCAATCAACTCCCTGATCTGATAGACTCGAACCCCAATGTGTTTGCTGTGAGGTTTGTACATAGTGTGCTTGAATGTAGAGAGTGAGGCTTGGTTGTTATTAAATAGTATAGAGAGGGGTAGACTGGCTCTCATGATCTCCGAGACTAGTTTACGATACCATATGAGTTCCCGAATCGCTGATGCACTAGGGATAAACTCAGCATCCGCAATACTTGTTGCAGTAATTGACTGATGTTTAGAGTGTCAGAGAACGACACCAGAACTGAGAAAGAAGATGAATCTAGTTGTCGACTTGAGCGAGTTCACATCACCGGCCAAGTCTGAATCAACCAATCCTGAGAGTGAAACCTCATTATGCCTTTCTCCCCCCAGACTGAGCTGTAGTCTGAGATGCTTTGTACACACGAGATAGTGGAGTACACGCTTTACACATACCCAGTACTGTACAGTAG
Organism: Tuber melanosporum; assembly: GCF_000151645.1. Classification (NCBI taxonomy): domain Eukaryota; kingdom Fungi; phylum Ascomycota; class Pezizomycetes; order Pezizales; family Tuberaceae; genus Tuber; species Tuber melanosporum. Next base: position 497,307 of record NW_003298886.1, on the reverse strand, counting down.
GATTTACATTAAACCTTCCAAGATAGGAGATGGCAAAGGCGATATCAGGCCTAGTGCCTGTAGCAATCCATTCCAAACTTCCAATTAACTGTAGATAAAGTGTTCTGTCACATGTCTCGTCACCCTTAATCTGAATGCTTGTCCTTCTCCACAGGTGTTTTTACCAGTTTGCAATTTGTCATACCAAACTTTCCAAGAACTCATTCAATATAGCCCTCCTGTGTTAGGTAGACTGCACTACTTGCATGCTCCTGTGATATTACCATATCCAAAAAATGGTGAACAGGGCCGAGATCGACTATCTCGAATTCTACTTTCAGTTTATCGCAAACTAAAGTGACATTTTCTTTTGTCCCAGCAATAAGCATGTCATCTATGTAGAGTACAAGGATAGTGCTATTATTGTGAGTGTAAACACAGCAATCAAATCTCCCCTGATGAAAACCCAACTGTAAGAGTAAGAATAAGTCAATCATTGTGTACCAATAATGAGGTGATTGCTTTAAACGGTAAAGACTTCGATGGAGATGAGCAAGTCTTTGACTAAAGACCTTTTCTGCCAGCGAGACATATACTTTCTCGTCCAAATTACTACCCAAGAATGCTGTCACAACATCCATTTGGCATACCTCAAAACCTCGCGCTGCCGTAATAGACAATGCCACCCATGCACTCGCCAGACTTGCTACTGGTGCGAAGGTATGTTTAAAATCTAAACCTTGTACCTGATGAAAGCCTTGAGCTACCAACCTTGCTTTGTAGTATACTGTCTCACCATTGGGGTTGAGCTTTCTCTGCATTATGAGCTTCATAGGGATGGCTTTCTTTGTTGCTGGTAGTGACAGAATGCTTGTAAGAACCTTGTTCTTTTCCAATGAAGCGCATTCCGAATTGATTGCCTGTTTCCATTCGTCTGCCTTGTGGGATTCCATGGCTGATCTGTAGCTGCATGGTTCTGGCTCAACCATATATACAGCTGACATCATAGCCTCACTTGATCCACCAGAGTGATCCTATCATGAGCGTAGATTTCGGCCTTCTATCATCTCTGAATGCTTACCCTTCTGCGCACCTCAGAACGAACTTTCCCCATTTGCTTCCAGCTCTTTTAGCATCCTGTGAACCTTCTTGCTCACAGTTCCATACAGGTCCATATGAGTATCATCTCTTGCCTCCACTACCTCCTCGTACTCATCATTATCATCACTTCCCCTCACAAGCACTAGTTCCAGAGACTTGACACATCTCACTAGCTTGTTCACCCTATCTTCTTCATCAAACATGTTTCTCCATACCAGTCTCTCCTCCCAGGGCTCTATTGAAGGGGTATAGTAGCATTTTGGGTTACCACCCTCAGCTGTTGAGAAGCTGTAGTATGACATAGATTCCTCAAACTGAATGTTGTGGGAAACTGTAAACCGCTTACAGAGAGGATCGTAGAGTCGGTATTGGGAGATTGTTTCTGTATATCCAATATAGATGTGTTTCCTGGCTGTCTGATCAAGTTTCCTCCTGGTTTCCTGTAGAACCTTTACATAGCAAATACCGCCCCAAACCTGTAAATGCTTGTAGCCAGGTTTCTTGCTGCACCATAGCTCATAGGGGGTGGTACCAGCTCGAATTGAGCATGTGGGTAGGCAGTTCCGAACATATATTGCTGTCATTGCTGCCTCTGCCCAGTATTCCTTGCGTGATTTGACTGCATGAAGCGGAACCCTAGTAGTACCAATCACGGTACGATTTGCTCTCTTACTAATGCTATTAGACTGAGAGGAGTATGGAGCAGTTCTCTGCATCTCTATGCCCTCCTGCTGAAGTAGATGGCAGAACTAGTTTGACGTATACTCGCCGCCTCTGTCAGTACATAGCTTGCAAATTTGTTGTCCTTGCTGTTTCTCAATCAATCTCTTATATTCCTTGAAGCGGGTGAAAGCTTCCAACTTTTTCTTTAGTAGAAAACCGACTTTGTATCTTGTAAGGTTGTCTGTAAACATTAGTAGATAAAGTGATCCTCCTAAAGACTTAGGATTGATTGGTCCTGTGATGTCACTATAACTAATTTTAGGGGCTCGATTGCTCGAGAAGTGGATGATACAGAAGAAAATGGTTTCCGCATCATTTTCCCATAAATACATCCACCACAAACACATTGTGCCACTCGATAGAGCCTAGGTATATTGTTATCTTCCATCGACAAATTCCTAACTTTATCTGCTCCCAGGTGATCCAACCTAAAATGCCAAAGTGCTGCTTCCCTCACAGACTTCTCATCAACTACGAGAGCAAAGTCATTACCAACCAACCTCACATAAATGCCTGCGCTGTTCAGGGCTATTTTGAGTACATATAGGCCACCCTATTCCACTACCTCGATCAGGTTCCCATTACCCATACATAGAGTGGCTCGCCTCTTTCGTAGGAAATCAGTATAAACTCTGGAGTGTCGGAGTTGTGAGACAGCGAGGAGGCTGTTTGTGCCGCATATTGGTACATGTAGCACTCCTGTTACTAGGAGTGCAACCTTCTCTTTCTTGTTGCGGTCCCAAACCTAAAGCTCTATGTCACCTCTTCCAAGGGTATCAATCTCTACATTATTTGCTACCTGGATCTGATGCTTGCCACTAGGAATCGGGAAATAGTTTAAAAAGCTCTTTCGTGTCCCTGTGATGTGGGTACTACAACCACTATTTAGGAGCCATTGATGCATACCCACTGGAGAGCTCGCAGTACTGTAGGCTATAAAGAGCAAGTTACTTGACGCACTTGCGGATGTGGCCTGCACTGCTGTTATACCTTTCTCTTGTCGAATCCCTTTTGCCATGTCTGACATAGGCTTACGACACTTTGTTCTCTTGTGACCCTTCTTCTGACAGTAGTAGCATGTGAGTAATTGCTCTCCCATTGCAGATGATCTGTCTCTCCTTCCACAAGCGTTTGTATCCGGTACTGGCCTGCTGCCATAACTCTTACCTTTTGCTACCAGAGCTGCATCAATGCCCGAATCTTCCAACTTATTACGAAGTATGATAGCTTCCTTCACTTTAATTGCAGTAATCAGGTCTTCTGGCTTATCCGGCTTGATTATAGTACCCTGAAGGTCTTGCCATTCTCGCCAGGACACGGGTAGTCCATTTAGCAAATAAAAGGTCTTTTCTGGAGCCGCAATAGTCTGCTCAGCCTCATGCAAGTACTCAATCAGAGGCTCAATCTCGTGGACATATTTTGCAGCAGTACCATGAGTCTCATAGCTGCAGTCAAACAATGAGCAACAAAAATAGTACAGCTTTAAACCCAGAGCCTTGCGATAGCCTTCCATCAATTTGTCCTATAATAACTTAGGATGTTCGTCATAGGAATGCACGGTGAATTGGGTGCAAATATGAGGCTCCATTATATTGTGAACTTTTACAGTAGTTTAATAACACCTGTGTAGATACCTGTTGTAGGTTGATATTGCAGTAGGATCGGCTGACATATCATCCATCTCAGATTCCGGCTTGGGTAGAGAAACCATCTTTACCAGAAATGATTCACCAAAGATCCCATTCTTTTAAATAGTCTGACATCCTCTGTTTCCACGGCCCAGAATTAGTATCTCCCAAGAGTAGAAAAGCATAACAGCTTGTGGGAACAGAATCGATAAATTCTAACATTGTAACGTGAAAAGAAGAAAGAATGTAAACTCTGAGTGTAGACTGATTACTGTAACTCAGTTGTCAAAGTCCTGAGTAAAGGATTCGAAACAAGGTCAGTGTTAAAAACTGCTTATTGAGCGGGCGATTTCTGACAGGCTGTGTAGATGTAACGTGTTCACAATGAGCTAATTACGTTATCAGTAATAGATACAATGATTGGCAGGTGGCCTGCTCTTCCAGAGAGGAGGCGAAAGCTGAGAACTAAAGGAGGCTTCAGAGGTGTACTGAGGAACAAGGAAGTAACTGTTCAACCAAGTATATTGAAATACTGTCTGTCAAAGTCTGCCTTTTCTATAGTAGAAACTGGAGGTCTTTAAATACACAAATCTGTTCATGTCTAGCATGAACGAAACTAATCAAAGGTATCAATCAATACACTTTGGTAAAACTAACTAAGTATCAAAGTGATACTTAAAACAAAACATAAAACAAAACCAAGTATCAAACAATACTTTAAAACAAAACATAAAACAAAACCAAGTATCAAACAATACTTTAAAACAAACCAAGTATCAAAGCGATACTTAAAACAAAACATAAAACAAAACCAAGTATCAAACAATACTTTAAAACAAACCAAGTATCAAACGATACTTTAAAACAAACCAAGTATCAAAGCGATACTTAAAATACAACATAAAACAAAACCAACTATCAAACGATACTTTAAAATAAACCAAGTATCAAAGCGATACTTAAAACAAAATATAAAACAAAACCAATAACTGAGTACCGGTACTAGTTACAGTAGATAATGCAAAGGCTTATAAACTGTTGAATCAGGTTGAATGAGGTATGAAGTTCATATTGCTTCTCCTCTGGGGCCTGCTAGTTAAATACAAATCTCAGCATTTGTGTGTTCTTTGAACCCTCATACATATATGCATACCCTTAAACCACCATCAACAACCTACATAGATGCCTCTATACAAACACTACTCAACATTACAGGCTCTCTAAGAGTAAGAAAAAAATCAATGAAAAAATGAAAAAAAGCCAAGTGTCAGCAGGGTGTTTGGAAACTTTTCTAAATTTGACACCATGGTTTCCATAACAACAGTTTTTCAGTGCTCAGGGTCCGGCTTATAGGCACCCACCAGGCCTGTTAGGTTTCTCTAGGCTGATGGAATTCACCCTATATCAGCCTAGGCTATTTCTCGCAATAGTCTGCCTTGGCCCGTTGGGAATACTGATAATCTTATAATAGATTTCTTCTTATCCAGAACCTCAAATGTTGAGGATCCTGACTTTCTTGTCTAGTAATATTATAAAGCCTTAGTAGTATATGGGCATCAAAAATCATCTCATAATTAAAGATGAATAATTCAATTGGTTATGCTGCTACTATTTTCTATTAAATCAAATTTAGTTGAGACCATTTACTTTCAGGTAATAAAGGCACTTTTCATTAAAACTTATAGCTGAATTGTATATGATGTGATGTTTATACATTATATATTACGCAGCCATGAGAGACACTTGGACTCAGACCTTCCGGGCAATTTCTTGAAATATTGAAAGACTGTGTTCAATATCTTGATATTTGCCCTCCTTTATTTAATCAAACTATGTAGAGCAATATAACTATTATTATTATATAGTATACTTTTCATTAATCTTATCTCTGAGTTCTGACCCTACTACAGCTATTATATCTTGAATATTGTGACTATTTGGAGAGTATTTCTCTTTCCAGTCAAAATTATTAATTGTGTTCTTATAAGCTCTTCTAACTATAGTCTATATATCAGACTTTTTTTATTTCTCTTTAAAATTTGTCTAAATATTTCTTTTCTAATCTTTCAGCAGACCGAAAGCTGTTTCAAGGTTATCAGATCTGCAACATGTTCTAACTGGGGTTGGTCATGTATCAGTACAATATTGTAGCAACTAGAGGAAGAAACTAAGTTATCCATTATGGAAAATTCATAAAAGTTGATCAAGATGAGAAGATAAACAACTATTTAACTAACTCTATACTGGTGTATGCTTTTTTGAAGTCTGCAGGTTACTAAACAAACAGCTAGGTCTCTGAATACATGTTCTAATAATTGTGTGATAGTTGATGATGGGCAGTGTTCCCAACGGGCCAGGTAGGCTAGGCCGAATCAAAGCCAGGCCTGGCCTGCCAAAATTCTCATCGGGCTGGCCTGGCCCGAGCTGCGGCTTCGAGACACCTCAGCCTGGCCTAACCTACAGGCCATATAGGCCATACAGGCTTTGTAACTTCCATCTCATGGGCCGGCCCGGCCTATACAAGCAAGCTAAACCCATCATATCAAGTTCTGCTTCTATATTTATCAAACTATTCTTATATGGCTTACTGCTTGTGACACACTTTTATTTTATTCTGTGTGTGTTTGCCTTTCTTCTCCGGAGCATTTGGGTTAATATAGAAAAGAGTAATATCATAAAGACTTATAAAGAAACTTTCATTTGCTGTAGCTTTTGTTCCGTCCTTTCACCACTGTCACCCTATCCCACGAGCCATCAGAACCAATACTCGTCTTCGCTCAGGTATACTCCAAATCCTATTGTGATACAAGTACACCAAGTATACCAGCAGGAACGTGCCAGATTTCAAACAGTGTAATAGTAGGAAATAGAATAAAAAGAGAGAAATAAAAGAAAACAATGCAATGAAATATAAGCCTATCCCAACTGCTAAGCATGGGCTGTCTCCGGGCACTGCGGGATAGTTTCCGCACTGAGAATCTCATCAGAGATCAGAAATCCTTCCTATTTCCATACTTTTAAACATTTACATCCTTTAATTATATCATCTCCTAATCAGTTATGTCTATCAGAAAGAAGTAACTTCAAACTAATCAATAGTTGAATTTTGTACCCAGATACTAACAACAATGTAGAATTAAAGGAAATAGTTAGAATGGAAACATACCTGATAAAGACTCATTCTAGTTCAGCCAACATTGCTAGAATTAGTAGAATATCAATGGCTATAGTTGCTAAATATCAGGTTCTGGAGTCCAGTAATTGTTGCTTCTGTATCCAATAATCCAATGGCCAGTACTATAAAACTGTTCCTCTAATGCCTGAAAGCTTTCAAATGCATCATATCTCTCTCCTGCAATATAATGGGGGCTCCTTCTGGGAATATGGATCGCAAGGTTACGACCTGTTAGGTGGAAATAATCTGATAGACTTTAGAGTTGTCTAAGCCAGCCAATATTCGTTTCTGTAGACAGAAATTGCCAATGAAGAATCTAATTTCACTTGTTTCTTTTATGACTACTAAGAGTGAAGCAAAGTAGATAAAGTAGAATAGAATCATAAAGACAATATTATATTGTTAAGGTCACTTCTCCATTGCTTGATGATGTCCAAAAGCTTGGAAGGCAATTTGATATTCATATTCCATGACTGACTATTCACGGACTACAGTCGTGTCCGTAAAGTCTTCATATCCCAGCATGGCAATGGTGTTGTCCTCCATCCCCACAACAACCACCTCTACCATGACCCCTCCACATACCCGAAGAGCTAGAGAAGATCAAAATAAGGAAATTTTTGCCCTGTATAAACATACTGATATGGGGTATAATAAAATTTCTAAGGTTATGGGTATCTCTAAGGTAACTGTTCAATCAGTAGTCAAAAGAGCTGAATCAG